>NC_133361.1:78526760-78739260 GCF_049309525.1 Garra rufa | reverse complement strand
CAATCAGCAAACACAGTAAAACCAAATAAATAAGAAAGGAATGTAAAAAAAAACTTGGAAAAGGTCCGTGTACGGTCCGTGTACTTTTTCGTTCATTCATTATTCAATTTCGGAATGAAAGATGAAATTTAAAAAAGGGTGCAGCTTGTTTTTTTCTTTAAAAGAAAAAAAGCAGAAATGGCTGTATTTTGTTTTCCAAATGTATTGTTGTCATCAAATAATAGTAATAGAAAATTGGACGCATTTCCGATCGTTTTTTAATTTGTAATATTTATTTGTACATTTATTGTATTTCATTTGAATGATCCTATCTTTACCCGGAAGTAAATTACACCGTCGTGCGGGTAACAGTTATTATTGTCTAGTAGTATTACTTACTAAGATCCATATTACTATCACACGAGCCAATGGAAATTAAATGCACGGATGCATAGGCAGATAATGAATGAAATACAACTGTTCACGAACAGAAGATTGTATTTGATTCATGCTGCATACGCAATGACAATTATGCCTACTGTAAATATAGATTTACAAACGATTAGAGTTGTTTGCATAAAATGCACCGTGAACATTCACACGTTTGCCTAGCTGTGATAGGCTGCAATTCATCTCCATTAATACTATTTTCTCAATTCTGCGCATATATTTTCACTTACCTTACATCAATTGCTCGATCAATATTATCATCACATATTTTACATTTGTAACTGTAGGTACCACAAACAATTTAATATAGCTAAGTTTGTGTATTTTTACAGGTAGTAAAATGCTGTGTGTGCTGCTTAAACACCAGAGAGATAATGATTCATGAAAAAGATGGTCTTTACTCATCTCACTTGCACAAAATAAATGCAGTAATAGAAATTACAGAAACGCACAAAATACACTGAAATACACTGAGAATTATATGCATTTAAAAATTTTGTTGAAGTCATCCCCCGGATCTTCTGCATCCACTCAGCCCGTACACATGCAGCGTCAACGGGGAATGCGACGAAACGGTACAAAAATGCACACAACGATGAAGTGCTGAGTCTCCTCTCTTGAATTCTAAAAACACTCAATGTGAAAAAATATCTTTGTGACGACAAAATCATGGATCAGATTCATTACATGTTGTTTAAAGGGCCAAAACGGGTCAGCCTCCGAGAAGTGACAAGTTCTCGTTATTGTTATTAAGTTATTGACAAGTGGTTAGGTTTAGGGGCAGGGGTTGGGTTACGTGCTCGTAAATGTGTCTGTTGTGACTGTTTGCATTGAACAATCACACCCCAATACATATGCAATAATGGCAATATTATTACCCAATAGATCATTTAATCATGACGATAAAATTCACAGTGCCTTTCGCATCAGCTTATTGACGCCAAGGGTTTCTTATTTAAAGTAGTGGAGGACCCTGCACGTCCAAAAATGACGCTGAAGGGGTACCCTGTGCGTCAAAATGCGACGCCAAAGGGTCCTGGCCAAACGTCAATATGTGACGACTTGGGAGTGAGACTGTGTTGCGCGAGCGCACATTCAGCTCTGACTGCAGGCCTGGTGCTATGCGTATTTAAATCTCCTCTGATGCGCATTTTCCTGCATTAGCCAAAATCATGACAGTCAACCACATCCAGTCATATGTGAATTAATGTAAATATTCGCTAAAAACACACAATAAAGACAGCAATGATGCAGTCAGGACTGTGGCACCGGCTTGCTTTGAAATGTATTTGGTTATTGCGCTTGATGCGTGTGCGCCCGCTGCGTCTCCCGCACCGAAGTCATTTTAAACAGTACATAATAACGAAAACAATACCTTACAAATAAAAAGGAGCCGATTTTTATGATCAGAACTTCCTTAAACCAGTGAACCTGTAAACCTTTCAGTCCAAGTAAACGAATGCGTTCAAATAGAAAGTTTAAAACGATATTCATAAATGAAGCATATACCCACTTTTCTTCCGGCACCACTAACTTTACACCACTGATTATCTTGTTATTAATATGATTTGATTTATGGTTCATATTCATAATCGTACAGTATGTTGTTGCCAGTTTAAAGGGCGATGTTTCCAAGCACTTTCGGGCTAAAAAAAGCTGTTTTCATTTGCATTACAATGCATAGTATGCTTATTTAATGGTTGCGGGTGCGGGGCGGGTTGTAAAAATAGAAAAAATAAAAAATAGGGCGGGCTGGCTCGGGCCAAATAATTTCATAATTGCGGGACCCGCGGGTTGAAAAAAAAAAACCCAACCCGCGCATCACTATGGGCCAGTACTTCAGGTGAAAACTTCGGTGATCTGACAGCGAGAGCGAGAGCGAGTTCCATTACCACAGAGATATTTTTTCACATTGACTGTTTTTAGGATTCAAGAGAGGAGACTCAGCACTTCATCGTTGTGTGCATTTTTGTACCGTTTCGTCGCATTCCCCGTTGACGCTGCATGCATACGGGCTGAGTGGATGCAGAAGATCCCGGGGGATGACTTCAACCCCACCAAATTTTTAAATGCATATAATTCTCAGTGTATTTCAGTGTATTTTGTGCGTTTCTGTACTTATTACTGCATTTATTTTGTGCAAGTGAGATGAGTAAAGAAAGACCATCTTTTTCATGCATCATTATCTCTCTGGTGTTTATAAGCAGCACACACATTTTACTACCTGTAAAAATACACAAACTTAGCTATATTAAATTGTTTGTGGTACCTACAGTTACAAATGTAAAATATGTGATGATAATATTGATCGAGCAATTGATGTAAGGTAAATGAAAATATATGCGCAGAATTGAGAAAATAGTATTAATGGAGATAAATTGCAGCCTATCACAGCTAGGCAAACGTGTGAATGTTCACGGTGCATTTTATGCAAACAACTCTAATCGTAGTTGTAAATCTATATTTACAGTAGGCATAATTGTCATGAGTCAAATACAATCTTCTGTTCGTGAACAGTTGTATTTCATTCATTATCTGACTATGCATCCGTGCATTTAATTGCCATTGGCTCGTGTGATAGTAATATGGATCTTAGTAAGTAATACTACTAGACAATAATAACTGATACCCGCACGACGGTGTAATTTACTTCCGGGTAAAGATAGGATCATTCAAATGAAATACAATAAATGTACAAATAAATATTACAAATTAAAAAACGATCGGAAATGCGTCCAATTTTCTATTACTATTATTTGATGACAACAATACATTTGGAAAACAAAATACAGCCATTTCTGCTTTTTTTCTTTTAAAGAAAAAACCAAGCTGCACCCTTTTTAAAATTTCATCTTTCATTCCGAAATTGAATAATGAATGAACGAAAAAGTACACGGACCGTGTACGTTTTATTCATTTCATTTTCAATTTGAAACGAAATAAGCAGAAATAAGAAAACAGCTCATTAATTCGTTTTTTCATTTGTTCACAAAACGAAAAAACAAGATTTCAGCTTGATTTTTCGTTTTTTTTGATTCACGGGTAGAAAACGGATAAACGACTTCAAAATTCGTTCTCCACATGTGGGCGGTCGCCAGACGCCCCTTTACGCCCATTGGTCAACCGAATCTGGATCGGTGACGCCATCCATTGTTCGTTCAACAAAATAAAAGACTATTATTTATTTATTTTCATTCTTTATTTTCATTCTAATTGCAGTCTTTAATAACAATAATTGCAATAACATTAATTGCATCAAAATATAATAAAACAAGACACTTAAAATAATAAAATAGAAAAAGCAATAAGAAAATCACATGTGCATATGTGTACAAATAGTTACAAATTATTCAAACAAAATTTTCAAATAATTTAAAGCTTGTGTCACGTTGTTTATTTTTCAATAAAATTATGGCTTTCTTCTGTTCAACCTAACTCGTTTCACAGAAATATTTGTTTTATAGCTATATAATCTGCACCCTGCATGTTTTATTTTGCTGTATGGTTTATAATCTGAGAATCTGAGAATTACCGATGGAAAGTGCAAATACTGTAATGCAAATTTACGTAAGGAGGGTGGAGAATTAAATTTTTATTGTATATCATAGCCACGGGAACGTTTCATTTCGCCAGAATTTAAGTTATTATAAGTGCACAACCTTGATGCTTAAATAAAATGTTGATATTAGCTAGACAAAAAAAAAATTAAGCTTAGGCTTGCAAAGTCAGTGTTTTACGGTGTTCCACCCCCCACCTTTCGTTTTTTATAAAAATGTTTTATAAAAAGAAATATTTTTTTATAGAAATAATATCAATGCAGTTATACAATACAATCATCCGCTTAATACAACAGCACGAGCAACAGCGCTAGAGACGAGTGATTCAGCGAGATGATTGACACGATTAATATAGATAGATCTGTCTGTCTGTCTGTCTGTCTGTCTGTCTGTCTGTCTGTCCGTCCGTCCGTCCGTCCGTCCGTCCGTCCGTCCGTCCGACCGACCGACCGACCGTCTATCTGTCTATCTATCTATCTGTCTATCTATCTGTCTGTCTGTCTGTCCGTCCGTCCGTCCGTCCGACCGACCGACCGACCGACGGACGGACGGACGGACAGACAGACAGATAGATCGCGATCGATCGATAGACAGACAGATAGATCGATAGATAGATCGCGATCGATCGATAGACAGACAGACAGACAGACAGACAGACAGACAGATAGACAGACAGATAGATAGATAGATAGACAGATAGATAGATAGATTGCGATCGATCGATAGACAGACAGATAGATAGACAGATAGATAGATAGATAGATAGATAGATAGATAGATAGATAGATAGATAGAGTGTTAGAAATTTGGTTGTCAAGTAAGATTTTTTTTTATTGTAGATTAAAAAATGTACTAATTTGGTGTAAATATAATACAGTATAAAATGAGTTTTTTTTTTGTTTTTACATTTTTTAAACTCTAATATTTTATTTCCCTGGGATAAATAAAAAGCTCCTGTAGCTATTTACCTACATGCACCTATATATTTTTTCTTATTTAACAAAAGTTCACTTTGCGCTCTTGTGCTCCTGCCTCCGCAATGGTCCTGTCAATCATCTCGCTGTTGCTCCTGATGCATTTGAAGCAGACGATTGTCTGTTGTCACGCTGAACTACCTTGATATTATTGCTATAAAAATTATTTCTATATAATATTTTAATAAAAAAGGGGGCAGTAATTTAATCGTTAAATGTCCGAACACCGTGTAAAGCGTCTTTTTAAACCGTTTTTTTTTTTTATCTAGCTGATATCAGAATTTAACTTAACCATCAAGGCTGCGCACAGTTACAGTAACTTAAATCCGGAAACGTTCTGAAAATGAAACGTTCATGTGGCTGATATACAGTGCTGTAAAAAATTAATTGATTCATATCAAAAGTAGCAAAGCACAAGCTTAGCCTATTGCAATTTACTGAATGGGAGGCACACTATACTGTTCATACATTTTTTTGAAAACAAAAACATTGAATATATATATATATATATATATATATATATACTGTGTATATACAAGATGTACCTTTTGCCCTGCCTGTTGTATTATTTGATATGCTGTCTAGGCATGGGCCCAGGATATTATTATTTTTTGATTCAACTAACTATCTGATAAATCTTATTATTATATATCAAGTGCCCACAGCTAATGATTTCAGAAGAGCGCTGTTCTTAGCACCTTAAACACGCTTTGCTAAACTATCAACTATCAGTTGCTGTGTGCTTACCTGGATTAGGTGATTCACCATGCATCATTATTAAAAAGAAAAAAAAAAGATAAGGCAAAAACACTTTGCAGAACAACATTCTACTTTTTTCTATTATTTTTAAATGAATGACAATGCCATCTTTATGAATTTGGCTTGCGAAAATGGACATAAACAGCCTAGTGTATAGCATTAAATGGTTTTAATGCACACCTTTGAGCCAAGCAGATTTGAGTATTCAGGCAAATGACAATAACTTTAATATTATTGCTTTGCTTGCTACTTGCCATTGTTACTGTAATTATTAAGGTTTGTTTTTTTTGTATTAAAAACAGTATGATCCACAAACTTCATAACAATCTTTCATTTTACACAACAAGACCGAATAAAATGTATTGCCCTAATTGTTCAATTCCCATGTTTACATTTCTTATCACTGAGCCTTACTTAATTGTATGTAGTCTCTTTACACGTGTCTTCAATGTGATTTAATGGTGATCTATCACATTTCTAATTACTTTGTGTATTTTTGTCTTTATTTTCAGATAGCTTTAGCAGCAATCACCCACATCTGCTTCCTGCCTAATGTGAACGACAATCATGTTCAGCACATCTGTTGGCTGTTTTGTGTTGTTTAACATGCATACATTTTGTATATGAAGTCAGCAGGATGCCACTTTTTTTGGAGGAAGCTTCATTTCACAGTTCATCATTCAGTACTATTCCACATTACAGCTGGTTTTCGTAGTTTTGTATGGCTGGAATCTTCCTTTAAATTGTGGCACCACTGGCAAACTAGCTCTCAACTACAGAGTGTGGAAATGCCCATGTATGCACACATTGTTAAAAAAGACATTTTATATCACAGTTCAGCCAAGACAAATCCATGCATTTATAAAACATCCATGGGCTCCCCTTCACATTCAGGAATCTGATAGTAGTTTCTGAAGTCCACCTAAAATGTTATGTAAACAAAAGGGAAATTACACATTAACAAAGCTTGCCAAAGTTTTCTTATCTTCAATGTATAACAATACAAAGTCCCGCTGTCTATCTTTTGAAAAGGCCTGGCACACTGCCTTTACAGTGTGTGAAAAGATGAAACGCTGTGATTAGCATTTAATTACAACGTCACCCATTTTCACTTAAGTAAACACAACAGGTATTACTGTTTGTAGTGTTGGATACAATGTTCTAACAGTGTGGCTCTCTTCAGACAAACTGACGTTCTCTTTATTGAATACAACAATAACATTTATTATTAAGGTCCATTGTGATTGTATGTAAAGTGTGAACTGTACATAAGTTTATACTCTATGTATACATTCTTTAGAAGCTGCAGATATGGAATGCTCTAATGCTATTAATAGACATATCTCTTTTCTGACTTTGAACAATAAACAAGCATAATTTTTAAAACCTGAGAACACTATCTTTTATCCATTGCTGTACATTTCAAAAGCACGTTATTTCAATTGTATGCCGTTAGTAAATTGATATAATGATAAGATCTAGCAAGTTATTTTTTTCAATCTTAAATTAATACATGTTATGCATTCAGAATATTTAGCATTGCTTTTTTAAATGGTAAGATACTTTCCGAACCTGCTGTAAGCAGGACTCGAACAGGCGATCTGTGCAGCATGGGAGGCAAGAACTCTATCAAGGAGTCTACGGAAGTCCACGGAGTTCAACGTCTCGATTTGAACTAGTACTAGTACTTTTTAAAAATATTTTATTTACTTTGCGAATTAACTTTATGTGTTTGTACGTATTAAAAGATCTTGATACCAAACTTCTCGTTAAAAAAAACTGTACGAATCCGGTACGCAAACGTTTGCCGTTTTCCAAATTATACTCCAGCAGCACATACTTTGCAGACGGTCCCTCCTCGGCCCAATGGCCAGCGCGTCACTGCTAGAGCTTATACGCGTTGCAAGGCATTGACACAGATTAAAACAATTAAACTGTCAGCTGTGTCAAGGTCTGAGTTTCAATATTTTACAAATAAGCTAACTTGTATACAGTTAAACTCATCCACTAAGGATCTATTGACGTTTTTCGCGGCTGAATATCCGTCAAACATCCAACGTCAAACGACGAACCAACTTTATATCGGTCAAATTCTAAGAAGGAAAAAAACAAACAAAGAACAGTTTAATTATATCATCTGAAAGACACTGGGATATGCTTAAGCAATTATTCCAGATTTGATTCTCGAACATCATGTTACATTTTTAAATATATTTATATAAATCTACACAACCATTTTTCCTCACCAGTTGGAATCGCAATCAACGTGGAGTATCGTTCGTTCGTTACTGCATACTGTTGCTGCCGTCGTGCCGTTCATCACAAACTACCCCCTGGGGGGTCGGAGGAAAATGGCAAAGGCGGGAACAGAAAAATAGGGGCGGGGCGACACGTGTCGCTCCGCCCAAAAGTGTCGCCCCGCCCCATCGTCCAGAGTGCACTCTGGGGTTACTCGCTTTAGGTGATCTGTCAATTAGTTATGGCTGTCAACGTGATTAGTGGAACACTGACGTCGGTCTTCTGAAAAAAGGTACCCTTAAAGGAACATGCAACTAATAGATATACTATGTAGACTACAGTTGGAAAAGTTTTTTTACATTACCACTATTTTGTCAAGTACAGACGAAACTCGTCCCTAATGCTATAAAATAGCCTAATTAGTTAATTTCACAATCTTTGTTACATGCACTGATCATTTGTTAATTAACCCTATTTCATTAGTAAATTACTGAACAATTTACAAAGAGTTTAAAAAGGTCTGAAAAGGTTTAAATTGCAAAATAGTGAACTATTCAATATAAGAACAGCTGTAAAAACAAAAATAACATTCACTCAGTAAATGTGCAACACACAAATTTAAATAAATTACTCTTAGTTATGGTGTCCTATGCTGGTACTACCTCTAGTAGACTACCTCAATAATTTGAAAGTGTTTGATACAACAGAAATCTACTGTGGGTTAATGTGTCTGTTTTTTTAACTGTACTTTGGCCACCCTATAGATGTACATAAACTGTATAACCTTACAGGACACAATGTTATTAAATGTCAAATATCTCAAGAGTTTATGATCCACATATGCCAATAAATTCTACAAGTTTACTTAGTCATTTATTAAGTCATCAACAAACAAAATGCTCAACATTTTAAAGTAAACACTGGAGCTGAAACATTACATTTTAGCAGATTGGTAATGGCTACAATTAGGAACTTAGGTATGACTTCTTACGATGTCAATTAGCTTTCTGACGGCATGTTTGAAATGGTCAGGCTCGAGATTAACAGCACTTTCAAATAACAAACAAATGTTTGGATAGTGCAGCGAAAATTCCCTCTGAGCTGCTTCCTGATCTTCAAGACATGAAAAAGGATTCCTGCCAAATGATGACTCCCGTGTCAATGAACCAACTTCTCTGTCATAACAGTTTGCTGCATCCACTGCATCTGGCAGAACATCATGAGAGACTTTCTTCGGGCACCCACCATGGGCCAGATGATTAGGAACTCCATTCCCTACAAAGAAAATTAAGAATTAATAAAATTTAGAGTATCAGGTGGAACCTACATTTCCTGTTGTGAAGTAGCACAGCAGACAAAAACCTCTCAACAAACGATCAAGGTCAAGAAGCTGGGTTTAATTCTAGCTACTTGTCACGCCCCATTCTGATGTGACATGAAACGAAGGTATTACAGGACTCCAACCCCTGCAGAGTGCAGACAGATTACCAACTACACCAACTTCAAGAAATTTTTTAAAGAATGAGGGGAAAAAAATTAATTAATAATAGCAACAATACTAGAATATTAAGGATTAATAACTTCAGTACCACCCAAGGCAAAAAGAACAAACAAAACAATAACATAAGCTCTTGAGTGGAAAATATATCATAGGCTATAAAGCAAGTAAGGAAAACCAATCTTTAGACCCCAAAACACAATAATGTGTTGGGGATCTGTCGAGAGAAGGAATTTAGAGCTCTTTCAAGCAGAGACGACAAACATTGGAATGAGCTCACCATCTTAGGACAGTTTTAGACCAAAAAAAATAAATAAAAAATGCTACATCATAGGAATAGTACAAAACTGTGACTTTTATGACTTTATTCAAAAAAGCCAAATGGTCATAAAGTCACACTTGTGTTGGTTATGGTCAAAAATAGGCAAAAATATAGAGAAAAAAAGGTTTTCTATAAATCTGCCACAATGCAGGAAAAAAAAAATACACAGCAATAAAGGGTTTACAAATGTTTGTCTAAATACACTGCTCAGTAACTAAGGAGTACATAGCACTAAATATATACTGCTATACAGCTATCTAATAGCTACACCACTTACAGATGATGAGTATAACAAACACATGATTTTCTTTTTTTCCCCATAAGGTATAACAAATCTGCCTCAATTCAATTAATTTGAAAGACTTTGGCTGTGTTTCTTACTTAAATACTACATTACTAGAAAAGTTATATACATTAAAAAAATTCACATCTTATACAGAAAATATTCAATCATTTAGATTTATTAATAATTTATTAATACTAATTAGTAACATGAAACAGACCCACCAATCATTGCATTGTTGGCGACAAATCCCTGTACAAACACACAGACAAGCAAACCACAGCCGTAACACTGATGCAAAGTATTGTAACACTACAGCTTCAGATTTACCTGGAATACGGTGTGCATTCCAGGAGCGCACAACTCGTTCGAGTCCAATTTGAGCAACTTGACACGTCAGAGTAGATACACAGTATTGTGTGAGGTTATCCTGCATATCAAGCTCCTCCTGATCGACTAACTGGATGAGTGCCCCTTTCAGTGGGTAGTTTACTCTGTTGTTGACTTCTGGCCATATTCTTTCAACAATATGATTCTGTTTAATAAATAAAAAGAAAAAATTGGCAGGAAAGTGTATTGACAAACTATAGTGTTGGACTGACAAAACCTTGTTTGCAAAGGAAAAAAATGAAAATGCTTAAAGTTTAAAGGTTTTACAGCACAGACAGTCATTCAGAGATTGTGTAGGGGGTTCAGTATTTTAAGGAGCATGGCGAGGCAGTTTCTACCAAGTACCAAGTGTAAACTGGTTAGTGTTTGCATAATTACATAGTTTCAAAGACTTACATAAAACATAAAAATCCATGCACCTCTTGAGGTATCCAATCCTGTTCTTTGCGGGCCAATTTCCTGTACATTTCCCTCTCACCAGCTCCAAAAAACCTCCTTGGAATGATATATTTGTGAAGGATCATTCATGTTTCTCACAATTTATTCTTTGGCTACATTCTGATGATTTCAGATTTTAAAAAAAAGAAAAGTGTCTGTTAAAGGTGACATTGGATGAAATTTTGAATAGTTTATTTTGCATTTAGTTAGGTTTCTGCCAGCTCAGAAAAGCTGAAAAGAAAACATGTTATACATGCATATAAACTGTCCTGTTTCAATTTGGTGCCGGTTTTGATGTAACTACCTAGTTATTTGAATATGATTTGACTCAGAGCAAAATATGAAGTCCACCCTCTTCTGACCCCTTTTTGTAAACCGACAGCAAAGTGGCTAACGAAGATGCCTTTCTGTTTTTTTTTCTGCATTCTGCTTAACTGCCGAATTTCTTAGGGGGTATCTTTTCTGAGCTTCCTGCTACTTTATTTCGCCAAGTGATACACTACGTTGAACGGTTGCCCAGGCAGCACTTCACGTGACGCGTGTCTCATCTCAACACAACCCACAGAAGATATGGGTGGAGTGAGCAGTGACTCATTGGCATCTAAAAGGACATGCAACAAAACCTGGTGCCTTCATGATGACCGCTGAGGAATTTTAACCAAAAAAAAAAAAAAAAAAGTTAGTCATTTCAGAAATACCCTAAAGAAACATGACAACTTGTGTGAAATGGGCATCCGATGTCACTTTTAACAGAACTTAGCCACTGAAAATGTAGCATTTCAATTTTGCTGAAATAAGCTGAATAAAGTTTAGTTAATTTTGCTTAAACTAAGGTCAGTAAAGTATTCCAATCCTCATATCAGATTCTAGTGATCCTGATCATAGTAGTATGGTTTCACTACATTCAGTTGTTCAGGTTTGTTTATTTAGGGGTTGACCTTAAATTCTGCAGGAAAGTGGCACTCCAAGAGCAAGACTGGACACAACAATACTAATTACTACTTAAAATAAAACATCTTAACAGTGGCCCTACAATGTTTAATGAATATATTAAGACTCACATTTGTTGACGGTGTTTGGCAATATGGCTGCCTCTCTGTGTTGTTTCTGAGGTGTGCAACTTTCTCTTGAATAAAAAGTGTTAAATAAAACTCCTTGCCATGATCCACCCTGACCTGGTCCCACATACCATATTCAATCAGTGCACTTCTGCAGGACACAAAATGTACAGGTTAGATAAAAACACTGAATATAAAAACTGCTGTTTAGACAGTCAAGTTATTGTCACCTCTATAATTTTGCAAAACATGAATGTATGAATATAGCAGTGTTCTGAAATGAGACAGTCATTTAACATCAGTTACACTTAATGTTGACATTTTCCATGTTAAATAAACATTACATATACTATGTAGAAAACTATCAATATAATTACATTTACCATTTTTACATTAAAATTAATGCAATTACTGTTATATCTATTAAACCATGTACGTCTCAAAGATTTATTACAAAATTACTATAACAATGCAGTAACAAATTTCAGATTTCAAGTATAGGCTTATTTTATTTGTTAAATGAAGGTAGAAAACAAGAGGTGGAATTTCTGAGAAAACATACCTGATAAATAGGTAATGCTTGTTGAATAAAACAACAAAATGTGTTTGCATCCAAACATGTAGCCTAATCACTCATACCCTTGGTGGTTGGTGTTAGGATTATTCACCTTTTTGCATAGATACAAGAGATACATCCACATGAATTATTTATAGTTTAGGTAATGAAATGGTTAATTAGTACTCTGCTTTGTCAACATTGAATTCTGCTAGCTGCCTAACTATTGTTTGAATTCATTTTCATTTTTTATTGATTCTATTGATAGATTATTTGGGTTGTGTTTTGTATTTGTTTTCAATACATAACAAATATGTTCCAATATGCATTTTAACCTTAAATTTCCTTTTAGGGTGACTTGTAACATTCTGTCCAGGGACTACAGATAAAATAGCCTTTGACTAATTCTGGTGGTGCATTCACAGAAAAGTCTTAAAGGAACACTCCACTTTTTTTGGAAATAGGCTCATTCTCCAACTCCCCCTCGAGTTAATAAGTTGAGTTTTACCGTTTTGAAAACCATTCAGCCGTTCTCCTGTTCTGGCGATATCACTTTTAGCATAGCTTAGCATAGATCATTGAATCCTATTAGACCAATAGCATCGCGTTCAAAAATGACCAACGAGTTTTGATATTTGTCCTATTTAAAACTTGACTCTTCTGTAGTTATATCGTGTACTAATACCAGCAGAAAATGTAAAGCTGCGGTTTTCTAGGCCGATAAGATTAGGAACTACACTCCCATTCCGGCGTAATAGTCAAGGAAGTTTGCTGCCGTAATATGGCCGAAGCAGGCGCAGTAATACCACGCAGCACATCGCAGCACAACGTGACCAACTGCATGCACAGGGTGCGTTCCTCATTGAAAGTTACCCAGCTGGGAACTAATTTCAGACACTGCATTATATTACTGCACCTGCTGCGTCCATATTACGGCAGCTAACTTCCTTGACTATTACGCCGGAATGGGAGTGTAGTTCCTAATCTTATCAGCCTAGATAATCTCATCTTTACATTTTCCGCCGGTCTTAGTACACAATATAACTGCGGAAGAGTCAAGTTTTGAATAGTACAAATATGGAAACTCATTGGTCATTTTTTAACAAGATGCTAGGTCTAATAGGATTCAAATGGATCTATGCTAAGCTATTCTAAAAGTGATATTGACAGGACATGAGAACGGCTGAATGAATTTCAAAATGGTAAAACTCAACTTATTAACTCGGGGGGAGTTGGAGAATGAGACTATTTCCAAAAAAAGTGGAGTGTTCCTTTAATGTCCAATGTCCCTGTTAACAACTAAAATAAATAGATGTTTGGAATTAATTTGGAACTACACAAATGAAGTACTACTAAAACATCAAGATCAAAAATGTCAAGTTACCTGTACACATTTTGATATATTGCCAGGTTGTTTTTCACTGGCATAGTGGAATGTCCAACAATCTTTTTGGAATATCCATCCACAGCTGCTACATGGGTCACTCCAAACATTACCATCTTCTCATTTTGGTCGATGTGTAACTTGTGACCCATGTATTCTGCAGAATACGGTATTGGATTGAAGTTCCGAGATCCCTGTATAAAAAAAAAAATCAAAGAATAAATATTACGCACACGCACACACACACACACACACACACACACACACACACACACACACACACACACACACACACACACACACAGGTCCTTTTCAAAAAATTAGCATATTGTGATAAAGTTCATTATTTTCTGTAATGTACTGATAAACATTAGACTTTCATATATTTTAGATTCATTACACACATTTGAAAGTGGTTCTAGCCTTTTATTGTTTTAATATTGATGATTTTGGCATACAGCTCATGAAAACCCAAAATTCTCAAATCTCAAACAATTAGCATATTTCATCCGACCAATAAAAGAAAAGTGTTTTTAATACAAAAAAGTAAACCTTCAAATAATTATGTTCAGTTATGCACTCAATACTTGGTCGGGAATCCTTTTGCAGAAATGACTGCTTCAATGGGGCGTGGCATGGAGGCAATCAGCCTGTGGCACTGCTGAGGTGTTATGGAGGCCCAGGATGCTTCGATAGCGGCCTTAAGCTCATCCAGAGTGTTGGGTCTTGCGTCTCTCAACTTTCTCTTCACAATATCCCACAGATTCTCTATGGGGTTCAGGTCAGGAGAGTTGGCAGGCCAATTGAGCACAGTAATACCATGGTCAGTAAACCATTTACCAGTGGTTTTGGTACTGTGAGCAGGTGCCAGGTCGTGCTGAAAAATGAAATCTTCATCTCCATTAAGCTTTTCAGCAGATGGAAGCATGAAGTGCTCCAAAATCTCCTGATAGCTAGCTGCATTGACCCTGCCCTTGATAAAACACAGTGGACCAACACCAGCAGCTGACATGGCACCCCAGACCATCACGGACTGTGGGTACTTGACACTGGACTTCAGGCATTTTGGCATTTCCCTCTCCCCAGTCTTCCTCCAGACTCTGACACCTTGATTTCCGAATGACATGCAAAATTTGCTTTCATCCGAAAAAAGTACTTTGGACCACTGAGCAACAGTCCAGTGCTGCTTCTCTGTAGCCCAGGTCAGGCGCTTCTGCCGCTGCTTCTGGTTCAAAACCATTGTTTTTCTTGAGAAATTCCCATTAAGTCTGAGGTGTCACATGACCCTATTCTTATTGAAAAAACAAAAGTTGGATCCAAGATGGCCGACTTCAAATGGCCACCATAGTCACCACCCATCTTGAAAAGTTTGCCCCCTCACATATACTAATGTGCCACAAACAGGACGTTAATATCACCAACCATTCCCATTTTATTAAGGTGTATCCATATAAATGGCCCACCCTGTATATATATGCAACTCAAAAAGCCTGATTTACTTCAAGAGTGGACCACAACTCTCCCCGTTCCCTTTCTTTGTTTTAAAAATGACACACAGATATTTTACATAATTAAAACTTATATTTCAGAAAATATTATGAACTTGTTGGTCATTTTAAATAAAAATTCAACAAATGTCACCAAGATGATCATATACAGTTTTTTTCCAAATCCCAAAATAAATGAGTAGGGTACACTCTGTAATACCGGAGGCTGCCATTTTAAGACACTTCTATGAGCACTTAGGCTACTCATTCGATTTTGTATTTGTCTTCTTATTTTTCAGGAACAATTTAATTTATTGATGTATTGTCTTAACCTAACCCTAAACATCCCCTTTGGTAAACACAATGAAATAGTTAACCTAATTTGTACCAATATATTCCCCCCACCTGAACAATACATAACACATCTCATGACTGTTCATCCTCACAAAACCTCTCAACAATATTTATCTTTAAAAAGCACATTCACGGTGTCATAATTTGTTTTTTCCTCTATATTTTTTTATTCCACATAGCTATTATTATTTTTATATGTATTGTCTAGTCTCCTTATTATTAAAGTTATATTTCTTTTTTTTTTAATTATTACATGTTTGTCTATTATATGCATGTCTGTATGCTTTCTTTATAGCTATAAAACGCTTTCTGATTCTGACATTGAAGTTCAAAATTGTCACTCTCACACTTAAAAAATAAGCTGTAAAGATAATTAAAAAATATATTTTCTTTGGGTCAATTCTTTGCATCTGTTTGTCTGATGTGTAGAAGCACACTGTCACAAGAAAAAAAGAGGTCCTAAATATGGTCCTAGAACTGCAGTCCTGACACGGCACAAATGACACTAACGTGGTTGAATAAAATACAAACACTTAATAAATTTAACAGCATATAATCAATAACTTCTTTTAAAATACTTACATGATATCGAGCCATATGATATGGCTGATTGATTTTTCGCAGCATATCTCCCACGCGGCCTTCGGATGCTTTGACACCTTTGGAGGCCAAGTATCCAGTCATCATTTTTCTGCCATATGTTGGCCCAGTCTGTTGTGGGGGAAAATAATCAAAATTGACTTCACGACGTTCTGACATCTTTTATTACTTTAAATTTAACTGACCTCGGTAATTGCTTTTGCAACTTCCACCTCGAGCTGTGAATCTTGAAAACGCTCTCTCCGGATGCCATGTTCAGCACAAAATCGACGTATGCTCCCCTTTGAAGCACCCTTTGACATTCCACACTCAAACTGTAAAAAATTTGATATGTACTCATCTGAGCATCCATTTTTTTATCATACATTCTATTGTCTCTTTAAAAGGTGATAATCTGGACTCCATACTAACAGGCTGCAAAAAACCGCGACACACTGACTTCAGACTAAAGCCATGCGTTGCGATTGACATAAAAGCAGACTTCTATTAATTGGTGTTTTATGGCGGTTGGCAAGCCAACTTTTGGTGTACTACCGCCACCAACCGGACTGGAGCATGAAGCACTAATGGGCAGATTGGAAACAAACAAACAAAAAAACTGCTAAATTCAAACAAAAAACTGCTAAAATCTGCTTTTTTTCTAATTCAGTTGCTTTAACGAATTTCATTATTGTACTATATTCTTCATATTGTCCTGCATTTTCTTTCCAATGGCTGTGCATACTAAATGTTTCTATTCCCATTCTGCTTATTGCCTTGACAAGTTTTAATCTATTTTTTTCTTCTCAATGCTTTTTCTAAGTGTAAGGTGCACCAGGACCAAAAAATCCCTTACCAATAAAAATGTCTGCACTGTTTTTTTCTCTTTCCCTTTTTTATTCTTTCCCTTTACCATAACTATAAATTAACCATGGTTTTGCTATGCTAACTAATAGTTTAACTATAGCATTTGTATTAAAACTGTGGTTATAGAAATGGTAATCAATACACCAAAAAAATAAAATAAAAATAATAATAATTTGAATGAAACACATGATTACTTCACTTTTACAATAAAATCATGGCCAAATCTCTAACCCCCACACTGTCCAATGGTCCCATACATAAAAAAAAAACTTAAATTAAAATATTTGTTCAAAAATATAGCTCAAAGAACATTTAAAAAAATAAGTTCACATGGCCGCGTGCAGTTGCTGGCGTTGTGCAAAAGACATTGATCACATTCTGATTATTAGTCTACTGTAAAATTTGTGTTTTGCCTCTGTACCCTTTCACCACGCATCCTTACTCCTCTTCTTCCTCTCGGCCACTGACCCTGATCATTTCCTGGATGTTCATCCATTGTCAAAATGTATAACTCTTGTGTTGTCCTCTGTCTATATATTCTTTCCAATTAAACTTCATGAAATGCACCTTTGAGGTTATCATTGCTTGATCTACATTACCTTCATTACTGAAAGTCAAGATTCACCTGCACATTCCATGGCAAATTTAAAAAAAGTCAAATAAACATAAAATATGCTTTACAGTTTATGACAACTAGATCAACCATTTTCCCTTAATGACTAGATTTTTTGAAGGGTATTGCACAGAGAACAACATTTTGAGTAACAAGACATTAGCAACTAATAATGTAGGAAACCAAATCAATAGCTAATCAATTGCATAAATGTACCAAGCAAAACTTGTTCAAAAGAGTGAGAAACTGCTTCTATGATGTGCTGTTCATTGCACAGTTAAACGGTTATTCCAGACACATCCCGATGTTATGTGTATTGGAATTTTGTAATCACAGATAATGAACAGAAGTTTTACACATTGGGTTGTTAGATTTTAATGTTTTATGGGAAATTTTTATAGAGGATTTTTATACTGTACAAACTGTATATTATATCCCCTACATCTACTCCCATTTGAGGAGAACAAAAAAATTAATGTATGCAAGTATACCACGGACACATCAGCCCACTGTGCAGTTCACTTTTATCTATAGATGAACAGAACTTTTTGCACTGTCAGCATACTGTATATAGGCTAAAGAGTTGCTTGCAAGTCGCAGTAGCACCAATTATGTCCCCAGCAACATATTTCTGTTTGTTATTAAAGTGCGATATTCTGCGCCGCATTAGTACTGGCTTTTATTCTGCCTCACATAATTTAAAGCCCGTACTGAAGGTGGAGTAATTTGGCCAATCAGATGAATGGGGCGTTTCAGCGCCGCCCACGTGTGCGAATGAAATATGGAAACTATAAACCGATTTGTAAAGCGCAAACAAAACATGAGAAATCAAGCCGAAATTTCGTTTTCCGTTTGTTAAATAAAACAAAAATACGAACAAACGAGCCTTTGTCTCATGTTTCGTTATTCCGTTCCAAATAGGAAATTAAATGAACAAAACGTACACGGACCACACAAATCCCTACATTTCTCAGTGCTTACACCATGTGCTCATTTAGAAAGCACAAGCATTCAATATTGTTCACTCAAGTCTGCGAAGTTTGAGCTCAATTAGCACACAATTACCCAACTGGAAACACTGGGAGTCAAAATTTAGCACACACCAATCAGAAACTTTGATGGAGATAAAAGGACAAAAGTTTTTCTCAGTCACTTTGTGATATTGTCAAAACTACTTGTTCAACATCCACATCATCTAGTCTCTTGTGCATATCATAAAAAGCTTCTCATTCTTCTGATCAACTTGTGATTGCTTTGGTACATTCATACAACTGATTATATATATTTGTCTGCGGTTTCCTACATTTTCAGTTGCTCTTGTCATGTTGCTCAAAATGTATTATATACTGTACTCTAGTTCTCTGTGCAATAGTCTTACCCCTCAAAACATCAAGTCATTACCTAAATGCAAAATGTTTGATCTAGTTGTCCTAAACTGTCAATCATATATTCTACATATATATAATCATATATTTCTATTAGACTTTTTGTAAATTTGCCATGAATTATTCAAGTGTATCTTGACTTTCACTAATGAAGATAATTTAGATCAACCAATGATAAAGAAGTTCTCTGAAATAGCTCAAAGGTACACCTCTTGAACCTTCAATTGGAATGCATATATAGACAGAGGACAATGCAGGAGTTACAAATTCTGACAGTGGACTTTCTAATTTTTATTTTCACCTTTGTGCCCATATTTTTTTTTTCTGTTTCACAATGATGTTGTGTGTTTTTATTGTATTTAAATTTTTTTGTCAGACCACTAGTACAAGTGTAACTGTGAATCCTATCCAGTCTTTTTCAATCAATATCCCACCTACAGTAATGTGTAATTTCGTAGAGGAAGAGTAGAAGGTGAAAGCAGAAAAGGAGGAGAAGAAGAATGATGATGACGACATCGTGGAAGAGACAGAGGAAGAGCAAGGGCAAGAAGACAAGCAGTCTCATATATTTTAGTTGATGAGTGCCAGGGTTGGGTCAGGCATGCAAAAAGATTTGACCCCTGTTGCCTGGCCAGGGCTGATTTAGCCTGTGATGCTGAAGAGGTTCTTTGGCCTGTCCCAGACCAAACACAGGATGCTGAGCAGAATAATTATTTTTGTTGTTTGCTGTTTTGTACTGTACTCTACAGTACATTAAATTAAGAAATAAAACACTTGCAAAGGCATAGATTTGTTGTGTTCATCATGTGAAGAGTATATTGTTTGTATTGTTTTTGTAGTATTGTTTTGAATTTATCTCATCAGTGTGGAAAACTGTGTTGTAGTGTGTGTGTGTTTTTGAAGATTTGTGTGTCATGTCTGAGAGCAAAGTTTGTTTTTTTCAGCAAGATTGAACTGTTTTGAGTGGAGAGCTTCATTTTGACCTCAGTATAGGAAGTTTGGGGAAATGAGTTAGGAGTTGTGGATTTGTGTTTGGAGTTTCACAAATAAGAGGCATAATTTCAAGAAATGTGTTTAAGCAATTGAGAAAAACTGTAACCTGACCAAAAGGAGGAGAAGAGGGAGGAACAGAATTGGTCATCGGGCTATTGTAAATGTCCCTGGTCAGCGTGGAGGGAATGTCACTATGTGCACAGCCATCAGCCAACGAGGGGTACTCCACCGCCATGCCATTCTAGGACCCTATAACACTATGCTCCTCCTTGCTTTCCTTGATGGTCTAAGAGAGCATATGTTCCAGCTGGACTACAGGGAACCAGCACAGCCAGAGCAGCCTCACTACGTTGTTGTTTGGGATAATGTCAGCTTCCATCATGCTGTTCTGGTTCGTGACTGGTTTACCAATAATCCAAGGTTTTCTAACATCTTTCTGCCTGCATACTCTCCCTTTCTAAACCTGATAGATGAGTTTTTTTCAGCATGGCGGTGGAAAGTGTATGACAGAGAGCCTTATGTCCGTGTTCACCTCCTCCAGGCCATGGAAGAAGCCTGCCTAGACATAACAGTAGATGCATGCCAGGGGTGGATCAGGCATGCAAGAGGATTTTACCCCCGCTGCCTGGCTAGGGCCAATATAGCCTGTGATGTGGATGAGATTCTCTGGCCTAACCCAGACCAAAGACAGGATTTTGAGGTGGAATAATTTTTTGTGTGTGTGTTGTACTGCATAGTCCATGAATAAAAATTTGCCAGTGTACATTGGTTGCGTCTTTTTTGTTCATCATGTGAAAATGTTTTTGAGGGGAAGAACCACAAGCAACATAACTGGCCAGTTTTGGAAATATTGTTTTTAATTTATTGCACCAGTGTGTAAGACTATGTTGTAGTGTGAGTGTTTTTGAGGCCTTGTGTGTGATGTCTGAGGGCAAATTTTGATTTTTCAGCAATAGTGAATGGTTTTGAGTGTAGAGCTTCATTTTGACCTGAAAATAGGATGTTTGGGAAATTGGGTGAGACGTTATGGATTTATGTTACTGTTTTGAGAATACGAGGCATAGTTTCAAGAAATGTGTTTAAGCAATCGAGAAAAACTGTAATAAAGTTTAAGGTATTGCACCATATGCACTTAAGCAGAACACGGATTGCATCCTTTAATCCTGCTTTTGACAAGACCTGTATTAGGTGTCATACAGGTGAAGCAGACTTGACTCACATGTTTTGGGCATGCCCCACACTTACTGCTTACTGGTCAACTATATTTGATACACTTTCCAAAGTGTGTG
Organism: Garra rufa; assembly: GCF_049309525.1. Lineage (NCBI taxonomy): Eukaryota > Metazoa > Chordata > Actinopteri > Cypriniformes > Cyprinidae > Garra > Garra rufa. Next base: position 78,717,807 of record NC_133361.1, on the reverse strand, counting down.
AAACACCACTGAAGCCATGTGCAGAATTTGCAATATTTGGTGTTCCAGGTGATGAATCAAATTTGACTAAAATACAACTAATTATCATTGCCTTTGCATCCTTATTGGCCCGCAGACAAATTTTATTACATTGGAAACAGTGGCGGCTACTGGTCTGTCAAATAGGGGAAGCTCATTTTCGGTCTACATCATAAAATTGTCTATTTATTTAAAAGTAAATTCTGCCCTACGTTCCTTTTCAAGAAAATGGTCTGTGACCCTGTCGTACCAACTAGGCGTCTTTTCCAGTGACTTTTCGTGTGCAGTTTCATATGAATGAATGATCTAAAAAAAAAAAAAAATTAAACTCTGTAAAAGTGAAACAAGGAATGTGGTGTATAATTGTGTGAAATGTATGATGAAAATCAAGCAATTTCGCCAAGCAAATATAAAGAAATAGGTTGCAGCAGTTTTTATTTCGACTGAACTTGAGAAATCCACGATGGGACTGAGCGGCCGCAGAGAGCGCGAACGAATAGCTTCAGCGATTCCTTATAGGACAAAATCGCTGTCAGTCAAAAGGAGATGCAATCTTTCGACAGACCCTCCAATCATCACGCAGAAGCTCAGCGTCCAGGCCAGCCCACTCCTCATTCACCCCCAGAGACACTGAGCGTCCGTGGGCGGGACATAATCGCAGCGTTTATCCAATGACCGTCTAGTTTCAAAGCACTGAAAAAAAACGTTCAAAGCAGCCCCATTGAAGTCAATGGACGCTGGGTTTCAATGGGGAAATGCACTGTGACGCTACGGGAATGTATGAGAAGAAAATCAAGTCAGCCGACCTGCTATATCTAACTGATTCTGAACGAACTCGTCTTTGAGATGAACGTTTTCTAACGCATTTTTAGTCAATAAAATGTTAATACAATAGTACGTAATTTGACCATTAATTTTGTGACATTATAGGGGAAGCTGAGCTTCCCTTGCAGTCTTAAAGAAATCGCCACTGATTGGAAATCTACAAATCAACCTAAAGTATCACAATGGCTTCGGGATCTGATGTTATACCTACATCTAGAAAAGATTAAATATTCAATCAGAGGTTCCCATAAATTCTCTTATGTCTGGCAACCCTTATTATCATATTTTAATGCCACAAAGGTACTTCCTTGACATTGTAATATTCCTGATTATAGTTTAATTTATCTATTCATGTATTTATTCATTTATTTATTTTATTTTAACTTTTTCCATTTGTAATTATTTGTATTTATTCATTTATTATTATTATTATTATTTTTTATTAAACTTTTGCATATCCATCTTTGTTATATTCTAATCAATATCATATTAGGCAGTATGTTCGGGGTTGGTTGGGGAGGGTTTAAGAATGTAAAAAATACAGTCTCTGTACAAATAATAGCAGTTGTCTTTGGAATAAACAATAAAGAGAAAAAAAAATTATAAAAAAAAAAAAAAAGAAAGAAAGAAAATAACTAAAACATACTTAGGTTAACATTTTTCAATAGTGTAAAACTACACCCTTCTAACCTTGTCAGAAACAGCTCTTCACAGCTACTATTTTGGTATTTCCCTTTTGATAAAACATTTTTTTCCCCCTAAATTATAATGAGGTTTGATGGTTTCATAGATAAAAATTTTTTATGCAAATATCTGTTTCCATCTTGTTCCTCGTTCGTGACAAACTTATCAATGTTTGTATTATGTTTATCTGGAAACTGTCATCACATCTGACAAATCTAAAAACAGCATGCATTGGAAATACGCACATGAGCAGTTTCATGTAAATGCTCACACAAATAAAGCATTGCGTGTCTCACTTTATAGTCAAATAGGTTCTGAGTGAAAATCAGATGGGGCAGCTTCGGCTTACAGCTAATCTTTGTATGTGTGTTCATTGTGAACTCTTAAAATGAACCTTTTTAAAAATGAAGAATGAAATTAAAGATCCTGACTCTTCTGTGTTCTGTGGCTTCTGTGGTGGTGTGGATGGCTCTCCTTAATCTCTCTCCTTTGATAATGAGTGTCATTGTGCCTGCAAATAGTTAATTTATATTTTAAATAAAGCAATAGACCTAAAATGTAACAAAATGTTTGATTTATAAACAGATCGAAAAGGAAGGAAAAGTTATTTTTAAAGATATTAAAAAACTGGTAAACTGTATTGACAATCAAAGCAAAAACTATGTAAAAATAAAAGTTGTGTTTACTTAAACTGGTTCAGGTTTAGGTGTGGGACGGATTGTATTTAGTGTTTATTAAACTTTTTTTTTTATCATGAAAAGTGAGGGGGACAGAATGTAAATTTATATATATATATATATATATATATATATATATATATATATATAAATGTATATATACATAACCAATCATAAGTTTTTGAAAAAGTAAGATTTGAAAGAAATCTCAGTTCACCAAGCCTGCATTTATTTGCATTTATAAGTACAGCAAAAGCAGCAATGTTGTGAAATATTTTTACTATTTAAAATAACAGTTTTCTATCTGAATATATTTAACATGTAATGATCAAAGCTGAATTTTATTAGCATAATTACAGTATTCAGTGTCACATGATCCTTCAGAAAACATTCTAATATGCTGATTTGCTGCTCAAGAAATCTTTTTAAATTAATATTATTATCAATATTTAAAACAGTTGAGTACATTTTTCAGGCCTCCAAAGATCAGCACTGATCTGAATTAAAAAGCTTTTTTAACATTATACACTATACCATTCAAAATCAGTATTTAAAAAAAAAAAAAAAATTATAATTAAATTGATCAAAAGTGATGATAACGATTGAAAAAGATTTCAATTTCAGATAAATGCTGTTCTACTGAACTTTTTATTCATCAAAGAAACCTGAAAAAAAATGATGTTTTTAACATCATAATAGTAATGCATTTATTTTTATTTTTTCCAACAGCAAATTGGATTAGTAGAATAATTTCTGAAGAAGCATGTGTCAGCAACACATCCGGACCGTCAGGTTCCATCACCACGCCAACTCGTTCCCAATCACCAACCTACTGATCTCCTGCACCTGCCGCTCCTCATCATCTCACCTCCATAAAACCACAGCACTTTCACCAGCACACCGTCAGATCTACTTGTTAGACACTGGACTCAAACCTTTCTCCTGTCAAACCGACCATTTACCTGCCTGCCTTCCTGCCGTTCAATTTGTCTTTAAGTTAAGTTATATCCTGCCTTCTGTTTGTTTTGCCTTATTTCTCATTTTGATGTGATTTATGTTCTGAATGATACCTTTCTGTTTTTGAGTTGATTATTAAAAGGATCTTTAAGTTTACCTACCCCTCTCTCTCTTTCCTCCGAGCCTGACAGCATGATGAAGGATCTGGAGTAATAATGCTAAAAATTTAGCTTTGAAATCACAGAAATAAATATAATTAATTTAAGTATATAAAAATAGAAAACAGTTATTTAAAATAGTAAAGACATTTCAACATTTTACTGTTTTGCTGTACTTTGGATCAAATAAATCCAGGCTTGGTGAACAGAAATGACTTTAAAAACAAAAATCTTACTTTACAAAAACAACATTTTAAAACAACACATTCAATGTTTATTTCTTAATGTATATGAAATATTATTGCACATTAACTTCAATATTTCAATAACCCTTTTTGTCCCAATTGTCCATTTTAGTTTATAGTTAATGGAGTCATCGGATGGCCATTTTTCACCAGTTCGTATGATTTTTTTTAGGATCTATAGAAGGAAAATAACTAAAACATACTTAGGTTAACATTTTTCAATAGTGTAAAACTACGCCCTTCTAACCTTGTGAGAAACAGCTCTTCACAGCTACTATTTTGGTATTTCCCTTTTGATAAAACAAAATGCATTATAAAGAGGTTTGATGGTTTCATAGATAAAAGTTTTTTATGCAAATATCTTTTTCCATCTTGTTCCTCATTCGTGACAAGCTTTTCAATGTTTGTATTATGTTTATCTGGAAACTATCATCACATCTGACAAATCTAAAAACAGCATGCATTGGAAATACGCACATGAGCAGTTTCATGTAAATGCTCACACAAATAAAGCATTGCGTGTCTCACTTTATAGTCAAATAGGTTCTGAGTGAAAAATCAGGTGGAGCAGGTTCGGCTTACAGCTAATCTTTGTAGGCGTGTTCATTGTGAACTCTTACAATGAACCTTTTTAAAAATAAAGACGATGTCATTCTTAAGTGTCAAATAAAGATCACACAGGAAGAGTGAGCGTCAGCGCTACTTGCTACAGATCCATGAAGAAAAATGAGAAACCTCACAACCTTAGAGTCAGTTAAAGTGCCCCTATTATGCCTTTTCAAATATGATATTTCATGTAGTGTGTCATGTAGCTGTTTGTGAACATAAACTATCTGCAAAGTTGTGACGCCGACAGTGCACTATAAATAAAGTTTTTGTCTAACAAAAAAAAGAGTCGGCTCACATTCGCCTAAACGAGTCGTCAGCAATTCGAATCTTTTTTCTGTAACGGCCACACGTCACGAGCTACACATTTGCGTAATGTCCGCCCACATTCAATTTCGCGAACAACTTGCCCGCCCACGAACAGTAGGCCTACCATTTTCACGTGGATTACATCATGTCAAGAAGACGCCCTGCGCTGTGAGAGTGAATTTGTTTTATATGCCCTTCCGAAAGATGAAACTACCAAGAATGAGCGGTTAACATTAATTTTTTTCAACACCTCAGCTGTCCAATTCCAATCTTGTGTTGTGTTCGCGTCATTTTACTGATGACTGCTTTTCCAATCTTGGGGAGTAACGTTACAACGCGAGATTCACCAAACACTTGGTTTTAAAAAATGGATCAGTGCCCAGTTTATTTGGACCGGCTTGCTCCTCTGAACTTCTACCTGTAAGTATGATTAATAATTGATGATTGTATTTTCTAGCGATCGTTCAAAATACGTCTTTGTGTATGTTATGGTGTGTAACAACCCCGCACATGTCTTGGTAACCGGCTAACTTGCGTTTCTGTAGTTCTGTTGTTCAGCTGTGAGTGCAATGTAGTCTAAAAATTGTGAATGATGCAGCTTGACTGTCTGTCTGCCTTATTAGTTTAAGTAATGATAATGATAAAAGATGGCTTAACGCAGTGTTGCACAATGTTGAAGTTCACAACGTAGAGATGTGCCCGGTTCGCTTACAAAAGCAAATTGCAAGCACTTTCCACAGTTAACATATGACACCCACTGAGAAACGTCCTGCTCCGGTCGTGCTTGCAAAACAGTTTCTTGTCGATGTGACACTTCAACAGTTTCATCGTCAGACTCCGGCTCGAATTGATAGGGTAAAATCGAGGCTATCTTTTCTATGCATTAACAGGTCTCCGCAGCTGTCATTCAGTTATGCCAATGGGCGTTTCGTTTTGCGCTGTAGCGGTAGACCAATCCAAAAGGACTGCACCATCTGACCAATCACAGCAGTGAGGGCTCACTGAAAGGAGGGGTTTAGAGAGACTGATTCTTCGAACTGCTTCACACAAGTCGTTTACGAATCATTTAGAAACGGGGTAAAAAGAAATCTAATTTTGGAGAAAACTAAAGTGTTTTTTGAACTTGCATACATGTAAACCTGTTTTAAGAGACTATTACAACAATATTAACTACCTTTAAAATGGCATAATAGGGGCACTTTAAATGTCCCAGAGCAACTTTGTCTGAATTCAGATATTTGGATCTCATGGAAACCCTGAATGTGATTGTAACGGCTAATGTTCTCTGTTCAGAGAAGTTTGTTCAACCTGAACATGTTCATTGTTTCACAAACATTATTAAATATTTGCCTAATTTCACAGAAAAGTCGGTAACACTTTCTATGAAGCCCCTATTTATAATACATTATGAGGGTATTTCTAAGGCATTATAATGAATGCATAATGCATTATAATACAACTTATAATATGTTATATCATCTCATTAATACTCATAACAACAATTATAATACTGTAACAAATCAGTCCACTGAGACGGCGAGATGTGATGAACCCAAGTGCAGTTTATTTACAGTGACGATAATCCATAATCCAAACAAACAATCCAAACGTGAAATCCAAACAACAAACGCAATCCAAACAATGACGAGACTAGACTTGACTTGACTTGACTTGGCATGAAACAGACTTGACTTGATACAGACTTGACATAAACTTGACTTGAAACAGACTTGATCAACACTCACCAAACAGCAGAATTACACTTCATTACAACTTCAATACGCGACAGGGAACCATTCAAACACAAGGGCTATTTATACTAGACAATACAGGTCACATGACACAAACAACCAATGAGAATCAAGGAACAAGACCATAGCAACCAATCAGAACAAGACACATGGAACAAAGGGACCAATGGCAGGAATACATGAGGGAAGGGAAGCAAGACACAACAGCATGAAATGATTACATAATAAAAGACATGAAAACATGAACATGAAACAAAACCCCAAAACAAAAACAAAAACACCCGTTACAAATACATTATAATACTTGAGTATTTGAGGTTATAACTTTTAAGATTATGATTATTTATAACTCACAATGGATGCTATTTAATATATCTAATTTATAATGGACTATATCATATTACATTTATTCTTTTCATTTATATTATGTTTTATTTTGATGGTCCCCTTATTCTACTGACTATAAGCAACTTTGCATGTCAACTAACACTCCTTAGAGTAGTAGTAGACTTAGGTTAAGGTTAGGCTAGGTAGAAGGTTCATGTACTTGCAAAGTTACTTGTAATCAGTTTGTCATTTGGGGAACTATCAAAATACAGTGTTAGCATATATTTTGCATACTACTAATAATAATTACCGATATCTGACATGGAGTTGCAGAGTTACTTATCAAAAGCTGTCTAAAGGGTATCATCAAAATAATCAAACTGATGTCATTACACATTCATCTGATCTGATGCCTGATCTTAGGGATCTTTGGGAAATATTATTATAATTACTTATAAGTGGTCTTTGTATGCTTTAAGTAAAGTGACATGAGAAAGATGGCAAGAAATGAGACTTATAATTAGGGATGCACCGATCATGATTTTTCATGGCCGATTCCGATACCGATTTTTTACAAGCAAGCTGGCCGATTCCGATACCGATTTCCGATTTTTTAAAAACAAGAATTTATGCAAGTAAACCACATAAACAACATATTTATTTAGTATTTAACCGGCCAAACTGGCTTTGCCAATTGAATCAATAGCATCTGACATCTGAAATTAAATAAAAAAATATTAAATTAAATACAGTTTAATAAGTAAAAATGCTTTTAGTAAAGTAAAACAGTATAGCCAACAGGCGTTTTAATGTAAAATAATAATCATTCTTAACAGAACATACTTTTATTTTTGGCTTTTCAAAAGTAAAGTAATGCTTGTTTTGTTTTTTACAAAAATAAGCATCTCAACTTTGTCACAAGTGAGTGTTTCTTTTTTCATCTGTCACGTGAGAAGCTGAGCTGAACAAACGTTCGCTGTCCGCGCTTGTGCAGGGCGAGGACAGGTACGCTCGCGCTACTACAGCGAGCACAGGAAAGCGGCTGTCCTTTACAGACATTGCAGATTGCAATCTTCACGTCCTGCTCACAGATTTCGAATAACCTCCACACAAGTGACATGTTTCTGAATGAATCGAATGCCGCGGCCCGCGCACACACTTCCGGAAAAAAACCGGCCGGGATAAAAACGAAAACGAGTATGATTACCTCCTCCATAGTTGTAACGTATTATAAGTAGGGATGCACCGGTTGACCGGCCATAAATCGAAACCGGCCGGTTTTTGCATCTAACGCGCGATCGGCAACCGGCCGGTTTCGATTTATGGCCGGTCAACCGGTGCATCCCTATTTATAATACGTTATAACTATGGAGGAGGTAATCATACTCTTAAAAGCTATAACCACAAATAAGTAAAACATTATAATACAATAAAACTGTTCTTATGAATACTCATAAGACGATACAACATATTATAAGGTTTTTTATAATGCATTATAAATTTATTATAACGCCTTAAGAATACCCTTATAATATATTATAAATGCAGGCTTCATAGAAAGTGTTACCGAAAAGTCTTAAGCCTAGTCCCAAACATTAAACTTAATGTTTCAGATGTCTTAACTGAATGCAATTTGCAGACATATCGTAAAATATGTCGGCGCTATTGTTTTGTCCCAAATTGCACACCAGAAAAGTTTTTTCTTTTTCTAAGGCATATTCATAAAAGCTACTTAAATGTTCTAATTCAACTTAAGTTTAGACTTGGCTTAATCTAAGCCCTGTCTGTGAAACTAGGCCATTAAGAGCAAGATGAGACAGTTAATAACCCAGACAGCAGCTGACTCCGTGCCGGATCCGTTTTCAAACCGGCAAATCCGCATAACAGTCACATCTGTGCTGTAACACGGATTCAGCCCAGGTTTCAGTGGGCGAAAACAACAGTCACGAAGCGGATCCGGGCCGCGTCTGTGGAAATGAGGACGCTGGGTTTTTTTCCCTTTTGAGTTCAGAAGACTATCAAGGCAGATACAAACAGTAACATTACGCTCCTACCTCAAAAACCTCACCAAGGTAAGTCACATGGTGTGATCAAACTGATCTATTAATAAATTAATTTCTTATTATGTTGTGTACTCCTTAACTTAAAGGTTTGTTGTTTTTGGCTATGGAGTGCACAAAGCAAGAAAAGTCCCAAAACAGCCTTTTAATCCACAAAACGAATACAAGGAATCAAGGAGGGGTAGCACAACTAATAGAAACAGAAACAGGTGTGTGGAGCTAATTGATAATTGACTAAAGAGAACAAGAACAGAACCAATTATGGGCGAACTAAACCAAAACAGATAAAAAATGTGACAGTAATATTGTGTAATATTATTACACTGTGAAATAACTATCTCCTATTTTAATATATTTTAAAATTTAATTTATAACTTAGTTTTTTTTTTTAGCATCATTACTCCTGTCTTCAGTGTCACATGATCATTCAGAAATTATTCTAATCATAGATATGTATAGCATATATCTATTATAATATGCTGGGGTGCGTTTCCCAAAAGCATCGTTAGCCAACTATGGTCGCAAGTTCCGTCATTACTTGCATAGTTCAATGTTTCGGTGTTTCTTGAAACCATAGTTCAAACGAACATTCGCAAACCTACGTGGTTGGAACTACAGCTGTCGACCTGTGGTTAGCTCATTGTTCCTTGTTAGTTTTCGGTGTCAACGTCATTGATTTCGCCGCGGCTAGGGTGTGTTCTATTTACAGTTAACGACCCAATGCCCTATTAGTTTGTAAGATATAGTATTTGGGAATAACAACATAAAACAAAAAGTTATATAACATTGAGATCAGACGAACGAAAGAGGAACTTGTCTAAAACAAACGAATGCGGCCGCCTCTCTCCACAATCACCAATAGGAATATAAATAGGCCAACACACCAATAAAAATGAGTCTTTCTTAACAAAATATATTAAGATACATTCTAAATTAAGATATAAGGTGTCAATAACGAAATTAAGACAAAGGCTCCGCCGCATTTGCTTCGCCACTTCTCTCCACATTCCGGTCTCAATGCGACGGTGAACATCAGCTGAAAAAATAAAAGAATAATGCCAACATTAGCCTATATAGCCTACTCGGTTTACTTTATGCATGTAAACTCAATTGATATTTAGTTATACATAAAAAAAACCTTTACTCACTAATATTAGGCTACATGTTTTTGTGGAAGAAAATTATTGAATCCACTCTAGATGGCTTCAGCGCGGTCCTGCGCTCACTGATGGTGCGCCCAGCAGCACTAAACACCCTTTCACTGCTGCTGCTACTGGCCGGGATGCATAGTACTGATCTGGCTAATTTTGCAAGTTTTGGTTTGTTGTTGTTCCACCAGCCAAGAACATCCGTTTCATTTTCCATGGCAGCCGTTTCAATGTAGCAAGTGACCTCGTCATCTTCGCAGTCTGCTTGCCTTACATTTTCCCACTCCGGGAAAATCTCCAGGGAGCTCTTGGTCTCGAATCTCCACATCTGGTGGACCTGCAGCCATGGCTTGCAGAAGAGTGCGGGCATTAGCATGTACGACATTCTTGTCTGAGTGTGAGAACATTCTCAGCTGATTAAATTTTGGCCAGAGGAATGTTGCGATTTTGTGGAGGTCCTGTATTACCACTTTACGCGAGAGCCAGTCTTCGTGCCATTTACGCACGACAGCTTGCTGAGGGGAGTCCAGGACATTGAGATGACAGTGGCGCTTCAGTTTCTCACACCAGAGACGCACAATATTAAGTGTAGGATACTTGTCTCCACCAAGTTCCCTTTGTGCTTCATAGAACAGCTTCAGAAAGTCTATCAAAAAGGCCAGTGTGTCCGGTGCTATTATTCAATGCGCACGCTCTCCCCTTGTTCCTCAAGCTTTTCAAAGAGCTCATGATATAGGCCTGTATAGAAGTCAGTGTGAGGTACACAATACTGGACCGAGTGTCTCCCATTTGCAGCAATGTTGTTGACAGTTGTGCAGCCAACCCCGACATACCTTTAACGTACCTCACTAATAATTTAGCAGCAGAAATTGCATCTCCTATGTCCAGAGCACCGTCGGTTTTGGATAACTCAGCAATGTCGAGTCCATGGCGCAGTACTGTATTAATGACATGGTCAATGCAGTCCAATCTCTGGTATAACCGCAGAGCTAATTTAATGTTTGCCCCCTCATCGGTCACCCAAACAATTTTGCTAAGAGACGAAGCGTCAAGGCCAAACTTTGTCAAGAGTAGTTTCAGTATCTCCCGTCTGATATTTTCTCCCGTCTTTGCCTCTTCCAAAGGGAACAATGTAGTTGTCAGGGTTTTATTAACCAGTTCCATATCCTCACTTATGAAATGGCATGTGATTGTCAAATAACTAATTTACCTATAATCCTCTGTCCACATGTCTGTGGTCATTGCGACCATGCCATCTTTCAACGCGGTTTTAATTTTCTGTACTAAAGCTTCCCTCTTTTCTTCTGCCATGTCAGTGCACCTCTTTGCAGTTGTCACATGGCAGGGAATAACAGAGTTTACCAGAACCCTGCCATATGCAGCCCCCAGATTAATTAACTCTTGCGCCAGCTCTTCAAACCCCTGGCCATTTACGACATTAAAAGGCCTAATGTCTTTACAAAAAAAGCTGACGCACTTTTCAGGCACCGTTTGTTTCATCTTTGCAGAAATTGGGGTTAATGTTGTAACAAATGTTCTGATAGTTGGTTGATCCTGGGCACTGGCAAGTGTTGAACAGCTTCGATCAATATGCCTCATCATCAGGGACGAATTCCCTGTCGTTTTGCTGTCGTACTTTAACAGAATGTCGCATCTCTTGCATTTCGCACAACCCAATGGCTCGTTGTTCTCGTTTTGTACATGCTCAAAACTTTTCCACACCTCAGACTTTTTCTTTTCAGGCGAAACCAAAACATAATCGCCAGAGGCCAGCCTCTGTTTCACCTCCTCAGCATTCATTTTCGAATCTTTCTCGTGCTAATCGAAACGCATTACCTGACCACTCATTTACCGCGCAAGCCCGAGCCCGTGTAGAGTTCTAAAAATTAAGGCCGAACTCGACGGGACCAACTCTAATCTGTAGGCCTACTGTTCACGTATTCAGCACATACAGTCTGTAAGAGCCAAAGTTATTTGTTTATTTATATTGATGTGTTTAAAGTAATTGTTTGAATTGAGTAATTGTAAAATACTTGTCTTTTAATGATTTAAAATATTTTAACAAATATTGAAAATTATGCAGATGTCATTTCCGGCAAATGCCATTAGAACTTGTTTTATGCAAGATTGGAGCGACCGTTCAATGTTTCCAGTTCATTTTTGTTATTAAACTTGCAAAAAGAAAATTGCTGGACTTTGGAATGATTTCCGAATTAAAAATGTGCTAACACAAGTAAGAATGGAAATCAGACATTAGACGGTTTGCTATCACACAGTGCATAGAGTGTTAAGCGTTAAGAAAGTGTAAAATACATACATGTACATTTAAAATATTACTCAATATGTATTCAATGAATGTACCCAAATAAATGAACAACAATGGTATAAATAAGTAGCCTAAGTGGTTTTGTGTTGTGTTCGCAGAAGTAGAAAATTGAATATTTTCATAAGATTTATAAAAAATATATAGCCTACTTGTTTGCAAAAGTATTTAAATTAAGTCTGCTGGGAGAAACCATATAAGCAAAAAAAAAAAATATATTAACACAAGTTATGTCAGATTCATTTAAACAAAAAATACAGTATCCAAACTGTAAAAAACAAAACAAAAAAACTAACCAAACGTATTCTGACTTAACAGTTGTCTGACTTCTGCTCCTGCAGAATGCATTCTGCCTTGATGTGTGTTTGAAGGATCATCATCTTCATCATCATCAGACGTGCCATCTTCTTCACAATCACCACCAGCAAGACCCCTATCCTCCTCAACAAGAAGTTGGACATTTTCCTTGACTGCAATGTTGTGGAGAATTGCAGTAACCACAATTACAGAGCAGCATTTGGAGGGGTTCAGCTTCAGGCCACCACTGGACTTGTAGATACAGCGAAACAGTTTCCACAGTCCTATAGCCCTCTCCACTGTAGAGCGTGCTCTTCCATGGGCCTGATTAAACCTCTCCGCTGTAATGATGGCTGGATATTGCACAGGTGTTATGAGGTATGGGTGAAGTGGATAGCCACTGTCTCCCAGCAGCCAGCTATCCCCAAAGCCACCCTCTTTAGCCACCTGGCAAATTGCAGAATTGCAACAATTTCTGTAAACATCCCCTGGTGATTACACACTATTTGGGCATTAATAGCTGGATAGTCCTTCTTGCAAATGTATAATGGCTCATTTACAACAGGGCTTGTCACAGGAATAAGGGTGCCATCGATGATTCCAATTACTCTGGAGATGCTGACAATGCTATAAAACTGTCGATTGGCCTGCTGGATTTCTTCTGGTGTTTTGGGGAAAATCAGAATGTCCTTTAAAAGCTGTAACAGCAAAGGTGTTACTGCTGTCACAGTTTTGCTGACTGACGACTTGCTGAGAGCCAGGCCATCACCCACCACCTCCATGAAACTTCCAACAGCATAAAAACAGCACCGCTGGGCTTCAGGCAAAGTTTCTTCTTGTGGCCCTCTGAAGGTGTGGTTTCACCATCTGTAGTAGTTCAAGGATCTTGTTCCTTGGAAGCTGGAATTTTATTCAGAATGCATCATCAGATAGTGTGTCAAGGGGGGTTGAAATGTGTCCTTATATGGGCATTTATGTAAACTGTTCGACTTCTATGCCGCCTTCAATGCTCAAGCTGTAGAATTCTTTGTAAAGCTGCCATTGTTGAGCACTTGAAACACAAGCATGCTGTTTTTATTAGGAAAGTTCTTAGTACACCTGCTGCACCACATCAGAGAGATTATAGAAACACCTTAGCTAATAATCAGTCTAAATTAACTACCTAAACAAGTAATAAATCCAAGATTAGTAGAAAATAGGCTGTTGTCATACTGTTGTTTCCATAGTTGTCATGCCATTCTTAAAAATTATCTGAGTACTTAAAAGAGGTTTTTGTGCTATGCTTGGCTTATATTGTCATTGATATAATGTTGTGAATTAAGAAATCCTTACATAGACAACTTTATGTATGGTTTTAGTGTATCTGATGGTGGCTTACCACTGTAAAATAAAAATTCCATTCCATACATATGCTTCATAATTGGGCTCAGTCACCTGAGGCCTGATGTTGTAGGGCTAGACTGGAGGAGGCCTGATGTTTGAGACCTGGTTGATGCACGTGTCTTCTTTTCTTTTCTTCCCTTCTACGTGCTGCAGCCCTCCGTTTGGTAACACTTGCAAAATCCCTCCACCCTCTCACTTTCTCTGGGCTTCTCTCATACCCATTGCCAGAAGCATTTATGTTTTGTGTGATTTCAGTCCATTTTTTTTTTGTCTGAATTTGTAATAGTTTTTTTAGTTTTGAGAATAGCATGATTTTGCATTATTTCCCACTTCATCCAAAAGAACTGTAAGCTCTTGTTTTGTAAATTGTGGCTTTTGTATCATTTTTTTCACGTCAACTCTCCTGAAACCATGGCTGCATGCCAAGGGCACTTAAATAGAAAATGATCTTGAGCAAAATAAGCAAAAGGTGTTCACAACACAAGATCAATCACAGTCTTTTCAAAACCCATAATTTATTTTAATTTGAATTGTACTGGTGTATCAATAAGAAATAAAAAAATGAGTTCATATGACATAAAACTAACAGTTGTAGACTTTGTTATCAGAAAAAAAGCACATTTGAACTCTGTGTAGGACTAATATGTTTTATTGTACAAATAACGAATGTTGCATTAACGTTAATACTTCACTTCTACATAACGTCACTGCGAAAGCGCATTGAATGCGAGCTGAAGAATAAAATGAAAAAAAATTACAGTAGGGGGCGATATGTGCCCATGGCATCAGTCTGCCATTGCATCTAAGAAGAACATCATAACTACAGCTCAAACCAAGGTGGCTCCAAAGATGGATCTGCGACACAGGTACTATGGTTTTGGGAAAGAGTCGTGACAAGTTAGTTTCTTCAAGGTTGCATCGTACAACGGTGGTTAAGCAACAAGCTATGTCGCTGTACGGGAAATGCACCCCAGAGCGTTTTATGTTGGACTATACCAAAAACGTGTTGTAATTATTGGAAATGATTACATCTATCTTTTTTCAAACATTTTGACTTTTGTACTTCTCAATGCCCTGCATTTATTGGAGAATTTTGGACAAAATGGAAACAAATATGCAGCCATCACTGGAATCAAAATACATAAATAAATGGATCTGTTCTGTAGGTAGTAAAAATCAGGACACAGAATTAAAATTCTAATGAATGTCAAAATGTATTATTTCATAGACAACAACAGAACCTGCTATTGTAACTAATTACATGTACAAATTTGATCAATATTTTGTTAATTTCTTTGTATAAAAAAATATATATATATATATATATATATATATATATATATATATAATATGAATGCATAGTAAAATATGGACAAAAACACACAGGCCTAAAAAAAGTTAAACTGGGGAAACAAACAGACTTATAAAGCAATATTTGTTTTATAATGAACAAAACTATCATGTAAAATTATAAAGAACATATTCTGTCGAATTATAAGGAAAATATCATTTTGTAAAATCAAAACGAATTAATTCTCCTCTAAGTGGGCTCCATTTGAACAAGGCATGTGGCATCATTTACTGACACTAGTGGAATGATTACTTTGTCAACACAGGTAATCTTTACCGTCCTCTTGCAGCTCCCACACACCACCTTGTGACATTTTGTATTCTTGCAGGTTCTCCGCACTTGGCACTGTCTTCTTCTCTCCATCTGCTGCTGCTCCTGCCTGGGTTCTGGCTCTCACACCATCAGATGTGTGGCTTTTGCTCTACGGGTGCATTCACTGAGTACTTCCTCACAATTTGATCTAGCACATATACTCCAAACTGGATGCTTTTGTATTATGTGACCTTCTTTATCTGTAGGACAGTGCTAAGAATGTTTTTCCTTGTTGCATTGATAGACTGTGGGCATTGCATAGCTATTTTTCAGCACCACTGTGATGCATAGCGGCTTTTATTTTTTACGCAGTTATTTTTTTACTGCTGTTATTCACTGTGTCGATGAGGCTGTTTTTTTTTTTGGGGGGGGGGGGGGGGGGTTTGGCCTGTAGTGCATTAAAAAAAGTTGTCAATACCACACTGCCTCTGGGTCACTGACCTGGCCTCCGTGTCTCTTCGTTCCCCAGATATGGCACACCGTTTACCATATATTTGGTATCGACGTTAGCAGCGAGCCATAAATATATCCCTAATTTATTAGGATTTCCTGCTATAAACTGGATGAAGCTACACCTTGCTAGTGTTGGAAAGAACTGCTCATCAACATTTATGTCTGCACCTTGCTTGTAGCAAGTGATACTGTTCTGGAAAAAGTTATCCCTAACTTTTGGCCATCAGTGCAAACTTGTTCACTGGCAGCCGTGTGTGTCTGGTCTCCTTTTTATTTGAGAAATGCAAATGCAGTCCTCACTTAGCCCACACTATTAATCTACAACAGGGGTGCCCACCCATGGTCCTGATCAAACACATATGATCCAACTAATTAGGATCTGAAAGAGCACTTGATAATTACAGATATTTCGTCTGGTTAAAACTAAACTTTTTTAGGAAGGTGGATCTCCAGGAAAAGGATGCACCCCAATCAGTTTCACTTTAAATACTTTATACGGTAGCTACTATAACTTAAATTGATGCAGTCACTGATATGCACACAGACACACGGCACAGGTAAGTACAACTCAAGATGTTTATTTAAATGCAGCAGAATAGAAACAGCGAGGATGGTAGCGGATCCAGAGAGGTAAGTAATGAAGACACGGAGGTTGGTGACTTGCAGTACAGCAGATGATTTATCCATTCTTTCTTTTGCAGGAGATGAATCTGGATGAGACGAGGATGATTACACACCGCAGACTGTACTGGAGACACAGGGAGCGCAAGACTGGAACACAAGAGAGACAAGTAAGTACTTTTGGGTAAGTAATAATTGTGGCTTCGCAGGCGAGAGACACAATGAGTCCGTGTAGAATTAACGTGCCCGGACAACGACTGAAGTGCGGTGTGTGTATAAATAGGTTGGCAGGTGATTAGGTGCAGGTGATACTCGTCAGAACTCGGGTGATTGTGATCGCTGGGTGTGACTGGTGTTAGTGCCTGGCCAATCCGTGACACTACCCCCCTCCCCACGGCCCTCTCCTGGGGGCCGAACTCTCCAGCGTCGAGGTGGTCTACCCCTTCCTCGAGGTGCAGGATGGTTAGGGTGAGTGGCATGGAATTCATCGATGAGCATGGGATCTAGGATGTCTTCACGAGGGACCCATGATCTTTCTTCTGGTCCATATCCTTCCCAATCAACTAGATATTCGAGGCGACCACCACGACGCCGGGACATCAGGATCTCCTTGACCGAATAGATGGTGCCTTCTTCTACTGCCATCTCGGGAGGGGGTTCTTCTTGGCCAGGCTCTGTGGAGGGAAGCAGAGGTTCGTGACAGGGTTTGAGAAGTGAAACGTGAAAGGTGGGATGAATCCTATACTGAGGTGGCAGTTGTAATTTGTATGTGACTGGGTTGACCTGTTCCAGGATGGTAAAGGGACCAACAAATCTGGGACTGAGTTTCCTGGAGGGCAGGCGCAGGCGGATGTCCCTGGTGGAGAGCCAGACTTTTTGACCTGGAGTGAAAGTAGGACCTGGAATCCTCCGGCGATCCGCGATGGTTTTGGCTCTGCGCACTGCCCTCTGAAGATGGTGATGGGCATTGTCCCAGACTCTCTCGCTCTCCCGGAACCAGTGGTCCACTGCGGGCACGTCTGAAGGTTCTCCGTCCCACGGGAACAGTAGTGGCTGGAATCCTAACACACACTGGAAGGGTGTAAGTCCCGTGGACGGTTGCCGCAGGGAGTTCTGGGCGTACTCTGCCCAGCCCAGAAACTGGCTCCAGGAGTTTTGGTGACCGTGACAGAATGTCCGGAGGAACCATCCCACCTCCTGAATCTTCCTCTCAGTTTGTCCGTTAGTTTGTGGATGATATCCAGACGAGAGGCTTACGGTCACACCTAGGAGTCGGAAGAAGGCCTTCCATACACGGGATATGAATTGTGGGCCTCTGTCGGAAACGATATCTTCAGGAATTCCGTAGTACCTGAACACCTGGTTGAATAGACATTCGGCTGTCTCGAATGCGGTAGGGAGACCCTTCGATGGAATCCTAGGTGTGACCAGGGACGGTTCGGGACAGGCAAGGGATGGAGTTTCCCCGCAGGGAGGTGACGAGGACTTTTGGCCATGGCGCATTCCTTGCATCCCAACACATACCTCCTCACATTCCTTGCTATATTGGGCCACCAGAAATGATCGGACAACAGCGAGAGAGTGTTGTTGGCCCCTGGATGACCGGTACCTAGAGAGGTGTGAGTGGTATGAATGAGATCTACCCGCTGTGAACGTGGAATGTATTTGCGTCCTGGAGGGCAGCCCGGCTGATTCCTGGGTTCAGGAGTGGCGACTGCTGGAGGGGATGTCCATTCGATGGGACTGACAATGATCTCGGAGGGAATGATGTTTGCAGGAGTATCCGTGGTTTCCTCAGGTTCGAAGAGACGAGATAGGGCGTCAGCACGTGCATTTTTGGATCCGGGACGATACGAAATGGTGAATTGAAACCTGGTGAAAAAGAGGGCCCACCTGGCCTGACGAGGACATAGTCTCTTAGCCTCACGGAGGTATTGTAAGTTTTTATGGTCAGTGAGGACTTGAAAAGGGTGTTGAGCTCCCTCCAACCAATGTCGCCACTCCTCTAAGGTGAGCTTGATGGCCAACAGTTCTCGGTTTCCGATGTCATAATTTTTCTCAGCCGGGCTGAGCTTCCTCGAGAAGTAAGCACATGGGAGGAGGCGTGCAGGGGTACCGCGATACTGAGACAGTACAGCTCCGACTCCGGTGGTAGAGGCATCCACTTCAACGACGAAAGGGAGATCGGGGTCCGGATGGGAGAGAAGTGGAGCTTGAGTGAAGGCTTGCTTGAGTTTATTGAAGGCTGCAGATGCTTCGGCGGTCCAGACGAGACTTCGAGGATGACCTTTGAGGAGATTGGTGAGTGTACTGGTAATCTGACTGTAGTTCTTGGTGAATCGGCGATAGAAATTTGCAAATCCCAGGAATCTCTGTAATTCTTTTACGGTTTTGGGTTCTGGCCAGGAGACAACTGCATCCACCTTCCCCTCGTCCATGCGAACTCCGTGGTGATCGATGATGTATCCGAGGAATTGGACAGAGGGTTGATGGAATGAACATTTCTCAGCTTTCAAGTAGAGATGATGTTCCCGTAGTCGTTGAAGGACCTCCGCAATGTGATGGCGATGTTCGGCCTCGCTCCGGGAATAGATCAAGATGTCGTCTATGTACACTATGACTGACCGATGGAGGAATTCCCGGAGCACTTCATGCATGAAGTTTTGGAATACGGAGGGGGCGTTTACTAAACCGTAGCTCATGACCAAATGTTCATAATGGCCTGTAGGGGTCACGAATGCAGTCTTCCATTCATCCCCCTCTCGTATCCTTACCAGATTGTAGGCGCTGCGGAGGTCCAACTTCGTAAAGATGCGTGCTGATCAGAGTTGTTCCAGAGCCGCTGGGACGAGAGGAAGGGGATATTTGAACTTGACGGTGTATTTGTTGAGAGCTCTGTAATCAATGCATGGCCGTAAACCATCCTTTTTGGAAACAAAAAAAAAAGCTAGATGCTGCTGGAGAAGTGGATGGCCGGATGTACCCCTGATTGAGCGCCTCCTTGATGTACTCCTCCATGGCTTTGGTCTCAGGAAGCAACAACGGGTAGATCCTTCCTCTAGGTAACGGTGCATCGGGAACCAGGTCAATAGCACAGTCCCATGGCCGATGAGGGGGTAGCTGGGAAGCTCTCTTGGGGCAAAAGACATCGCTGAATTGTGAATAGATGTGATGTACACAGGGATGGATTTCTTGACAGGACGTGGAACTTCAAGACAGCAAGCTTTGAAACAGTTTTCACCCCATTGCAATACTTCACCTGTGCCCCAAGAGAGGATGGGATCATGCTTCACCAGCCATGGGCGCCCTAGAATGATGTCGATGGTGGCTTCCTCCAGAACCAGTAGCTGAATTTTCTCTCTATGAAGTATGCCAATTTGAAGGTGAATTTCTTCTGTTTTCCGTTGTACTTGTTTGCGGGATAATGATTCTCCTGTTATAGAGTGGATTTTGTACTTGGTTGTCGTGGGACGAGTGCGTAGTTTGAGCTGGCGGCAGAGGGACCCCGAGATGAAATTACTGGCTGACCCGGAGTCGAGGAGGGCTGTGGCAGACACCGAAAAAGAGGCAGTAAACAGTTGCACATTGGTGGTCAGAGGATGTAAATTCTCAACTTCTGTTTGCAATACACTCACCCTGGTAACTGTTGGCTGGGAAGGACAGTTTAATCGTAGGTGTCCACTGGCTCCACAGTATAAGCAGAGACCCCGGGTCAACCTCCTCTGCCGCTCAGCAGCTGATAGTTTCCCGGACTCTAAGATCATGGGTTCTGGAGCTGGTTCTGGAGGAATCACTTTCTCTGACGGACGGATGAGTGCAGGCGTGGCAACGGTAGTGTCTGGTCCATAAGCATTCATTCGGTCAGCACATCTGATGGATAACTGTATGAATTTCTCCAATCCCTCTCGATCAGCGAAAGCAGCAAGTTGCATACGTAGTTTAGGTTCCAAACCCAGTCGATAAGTAGTGATGAGAGACCGTTCGTTCCATCCACTGGCGGCTGCAAGGGTTCTGAATTTCAGTGAATATTCTTGTATGGACATAGTACCTTGTTTGAGATGATATAACTGGTCTCCTGCTGTTATATCGCTGTCAGACTGACCGAAAACCTCCTTAAAGTGAGCGATGAAGGCTTGGATGGATCGTGTGGCTGGCCCATTCTGATGCCATAATGTGTCTGCCCATTGTAGAGCGTTTCCTGTTAATAATGAAATAATGAAAGCGATTTTGGATTGATCGGTGGGATATAACATGGGTTGCATAGCAAATACCAGTGAACATTGGAGCAGAAATCCATTGCACTCATCTGCCCGGCCAGAGTAGGGCGCCGGTCTAGCCATGGGACTTGAAGGAACCGTAGAAGAAGTGCTCGGTGATGGTGACGTTCCGGTAGTGGTGACAGGTGTGGTAGTGACTGGAGATCGCTGGAGAGCCCTCATGAGAGCATCTACCAGCTCTTGGAATGGATCCGTTGTGCTCACGCTGTCTGTTGTCTCGGTCCGGGCATCTGTTATGCACACAGACACACGGGACAGGTAAGTACAACTCAAGATGTTTATTTAAATGCAGCAGAGTAGAAACAGCGAGGATGGTAGCGGATCCAGAGAGTTAAGTAATGAAGACACGGAGGTTGGTGACTTGCAGTACAGCAGATGATTTATCCGTTCTTTCTTTTGCAGGAGATGAATCTGGACGAGACGAGGATGGACACACACCGCAGACTGGACTGGAGACACAGGGAGCGCAAGACTGGAACACAAGAGAGACAGGTAAGTACTTTCGGGTAAGTAATAATTGTGGCTTCTCAGGCGAGAGACACAATGAGTCCGTGTAGAATTAACGTGCCCGGACAATGGCTGAAGTGCGGTGTGTGTATAAATAGGTTGGCAGGTGATTAGGTGCAGGTGATACTCTTCAGAACTCGGGTGATTGTGATCGCTGGGTGTGACTGGTGTTAGAGCCTGGCCAATCCATGACAGTCACCACCATATATGTATATTATATGTGATATATTGTCAAAAATGTAAAGTAGTCAAAGGGAGTTCAAATCAATAGATTTATTAACTACAAAACTACAAAACATTCTACTCAGGTTAGTACAGCTACATATAGTCATAAATGTAAATACACAAAAGTACAAAAGTGTCATTACCAACGCAGTGTGAGTTCCCTCGACTGTAACCCTTGTTCCCTGATAAAGGAAAAAAGACACACCTCTCTCTTTGTCACATCTCTCCATGTCTGGGATCGGCTTGCTTCAACACAAAGGCTAACTCTGTTGCGTGCTAGCGTCCCTTTGTAGCATCCAAGTATGCCGTCACATTACGTCATGATGCTGTCACTTATTATTCTGGCTCTGAAGTCACTCATAGTGTGAGTATGCCACTGCCTTTGGCACAAGCTACAGTACCAGCTATTCCTCTTCTCCTTCCCGCTTTTTCCTCCACCCCAGAAATCACCCATAGCACGAGCATGCCTCCGCTAATGGAGCCAGCTACAGTCCCATCTATTCCCCCTTTCCTTCCCTCTTTTTCTTCAACCCCAGAAATCACTCATAGCGCAAACATGCCTCCGCTATCATTCCCAGCAGCTTCTTTCCCTCCTTCTCAGGCTAGCCCTCCCTTCACACTAGCCTCTTCCAAATCAATTTTTAAATAATTTGAAATGTTCTTAAATTCAATTTTTATTGATGATTATTTTAATTTATTTTATTTACAGCACTTTGAATTATCATTGTGTATGAAATGTGCAACATATCTTGCACAGTCTGCAGCTCCGTCTCCCACTCCACTATCACCTGCCTTTATAAATCTATTCCCCCTTGCCCTGAACCTTCCCAGCCCAAATCTACCAGCTATGTCTCACACCTCATGGATACCCCTGACACGTCCACTCCCTCACCCCCTCTCCTAGAAGCTTTTCTTAATTCCATCCTTCAAGCCGTCTACCCCAGGACCCTTCAGTCTTACCTAACAGCATGGAATGTTTTTAAACATTTCACTCTGCTTACAAACTGTCGTTCCTCGATTTTTCCCTGCTATTGATTACCACATTCATCTCTTACCTCAACATCATCAAAAACCTCCAAATTGGCTCAATCAAAGGGTATCTAAGCAGGATCCAGTTTTTTCCAGGAATCCAAAAAACCCATCCCACTGGCCCGGACACCCTCCATCCTATAACTTTAAAAATTTTAAACATTTGCATCTACACTCTCTGTAAAGTCTACCAGTCCATCCACATCGCCCGTACCCTAGATGCCATGTTTATCCTGGCTTCCAGTTTCGGGATTTTCGGGAAGAGCTCAAACGGATAATTAACACAGCCAATTCATCATCAGTAATCACACTCCATATCCAATCAGCACGAGAAAGAATCCCTGTAAATAACCAAATCAGACCTACCTTCTTCCTCCCTCTTTTTTCAGCACCCTTCCACCACACTGTCTCCTCACCTTCAGCCCGGGCTCGGGAATTACTGCCGAGCTCAGTGCCCTCTCCCGGACTGCATGCCAGATACAGCTAGTTTAGAGTGAACTTAGGAAGAGTGAACTTGTGAAAGAAAGACTAAATTATATCACTATTGAAATTAAAATAGAACATTTGTTGATTTGTCTTTTGTTTCTTTGAAATTCTTGCACTTAACTCACTCATGGTGAGTTTAAGTAAACTGCAAATAATATTGGTTAGTAATAGATGCAATGAATAAGTACAATGCTTCAAAAAAAGATGAAATTGGATCCTGTTAAAATCCTGTAGAAATTATCATGCAGCAGATTTATGCCACGTCCTATAAGACAATCCTATAAGACAATTCCTAATTGGTTCCAAAATATGATTATTACAGCCTTCCACAAAGCTGCCAATGTTGGTGGTAGAATTGAGCAAGTAACTGATGTGTGCAAATTAAATCCATACACACTGATGTTAAAATGCTAACAGTGTCCTTTATTGTGCTTCAATCAAAAAATTCAATCCCTTCTCCCTTCAATTCACGATATACAAATGTGAAGTTCTTATTGTAGACAGAGCAAACACATTGTCTATAGTCCATATTATTATGCCTTACATGTTTATGCATTAAGCTCAGTCCAATACAATATAGCTAGTTGACAAGGTAAAGTGTACCATGGACAAAACACATTGCTTTAAAATGTGAATTTGAATTACTATCATTGTAGGAGCTGTAATACTTTCTGTTTCACTACCTCGTGAAATCTTATATGATTAAATATAACTCCGAGACACCATGCAGTATACGTCTCATGTCCAATGTTTATTCCGTTACCTCACTTCCCATGACCATCAGCCTTATGGGTAATGTAGTTTCACATATAACGATAGCAATCATTACATCTCCCTTTTTTTTTTTTTTTTTAACATGAATATTATGCATGTGTATATGTATATAAAAAAAACATCGAACACAGCCAATCAAATTTGAATTAACAGTTAAATTAAAATATTTGGCTCATTACACAACGAACTTAACTCTATGAAGCCTTTTGAAGTGTATAGCTTATACTGACGAGTACTCTCTACTCTTCTAACTAACTCTTAGAACACAACAAAATGCCAGAAGCTATTAATCTTGTAAACAACAAATATAATTAAACAGTGCATTTAGTAGTCATATCTCACGTATCGCAACATTATGGCACAGATACGTTACATATGTTTTTTTTTTCTCTTTTGTCCTGTAAACACCACGTTTAAGCAAAATGCCTATTACACAGGCACTTACATGACATGAACTTAAGTCATTTTACAGATCCAGTATTTGTCTTTGCTTAACTCTACGGCCTGATCTGGTAATCACACAATTATCAGTCGGTGTAGGAGTGTGTGCATTCGAGTCTGTAGTGATGCTGGTTTGACCGGTTTCCTGAGAATCCACGGCACGGTCAGGAACAGGCGCTAGTGGCTCAATTTTATTTTGCTCCTTGATCTCCATTAGATGTTTGCGGTTCCTGCGATATTCCTGACCTTCGGTGTTTCGGATGATGTAAGAGCGTCCGTCCTCCAAGGCATGCGATACAACGGCAGGTGTCCATTGCCCTTTACACTGCTGTGAATAGACGTTGGCTCCTGGTTTCAGTACGGTAAGTGGTTTCGCAGCTCTGTCGTAGTACAATTTTTGCTTTGCTTGGCATTGTTTTCTTTTGAGATGTACAGCAGCGGGTCTGCATGTCTGTGGTTGCAGAAGTTTGTCCGTAACGGGGATAATGGAGCGAAGCCGTCTGCTCATAAGTAGCTGAGCAGGTGATTTGAAACAATCGACAGGTGCATTTCTATGCTCCAAGATGCTCAGGTACGGATCCTTCCCTTCTTCGCGTGCTTTTGTTAATATTCGCTTTGCCGTTTGCACCGTTTTCTCCGCAAGTCCATTACTCTGGGCATAATATGGGCTTGTTGTTGTGTGCACAAAGTCCCACTGCTTCGCAAAAGCCTGGAACTCCTGTGAACTGTATTGCGGACCGTTGTCAGACACGACTTTTTCCGGTATTCCGTGGCGCGCAAACATTGCTTTTAGCTTTCGGATTACAGCAGCCGCTGAAGTCAAATGCAGCTTTTCTAGCTCGAAGAAGCGACTGTAGTAGTCGACAGCAACTATGTAGTTTTCGCCCTGCCATGTAAAGAGATCAGTAGCGACTGCTTGCCATGGGCGCTTTGGAATTGGGTGCGCAATCATTGGTTCTCGCTGGTTGGAGTCACGGTGCGCAAGACAAATGGAGCAGTTTTGCACAATTTCCTCTATTTGCTTGCTCATGCCCGGCCAGAATAAGACGTCCCTCGCTCGCTGCTTACTTTTTTCCACACCCATGTGGCCTGTGTGTATCTTTTCTAGCATGTTAGGTCTCAGACTGCGTGGCACAATGATTTTTTCACCTTTTAGCAAGATGCCGTCAGCGCACGACAGTTCGTCCCTGTGATTCCAATACTCCATAACCAGCGGTGGACAACTTCTTCGCGTCTCCGGCCATCCTGCTTGGATTATCAGTTTTAAGGCCGCGAGCTGGGAGTCCTGTTTCGTCTCCTCACGCAGCTCCGCAAGTTTGCCGTCTGACACGGGTAAGTTGCTGACTACGGCATGCACTTGTGCCTCCATTCCTTCGTTTAACGATGCGTCGTAGTAAGCAATGGATTTCCTAGATAGCGTGTCTGCAACAGGTATTTCTTTACCTGGTCTGTGAATCAACGTGAAGTCGTATTTTTGCAACTGCAGACTCATGCGCTGTAGACGTGGTGGGGCGGCAGAGAGCGGTTTCTTAAGTATAGACTCTAAAGGTTTGTGATCTGATTCGACGATGAATGCTCTCCCATACAGGTACTGGTGAAAACGTTTACACCCAAACAGAACGGCGTACAGCTCTTTTTCTATTTGTGCATAGTTCTGCTCCGTCTCCGTGAGCGATTTGGATGCATATGCAATTGGTTTTCCTGTTTGCAAAAGAACTGCACCCAAGCCGTTTTTAGACGCATCAACCTGTAGGTGCAGTGTTTCATTTGGGTTGTAGTATGCCAGTACAGGCCCTGGCTCTCTGGTGATCAAGTCCTTGATCTGTTGGAAAGCAGCGCTGTGCGTTTCGTCCCATGCAAACTCGTTGTCTTGTTTCAGCATCTGGCGCAACGGTGCGTTCAACTCTGCCAGCCTCGGGGCAAATCGGGACAGATAATTAATCATACCCAGTATGGTTTCTAGCTCCGATTTATTTTGTGGCGGTTCCATTTCTTTTATGGCTTTAATCTTCTTTTGGTCCGGCTTGATGCCGTCGTGCGTCAGTCTGTGTCCGAAATAGCTGACTTCAGGGACGCAAATGATGCATTTTTCCGGGTTCAGGCGGACACCTCTTTCTCTTGTTCTTTGAAGCATTGCACGTAGGTTTTTGTCGTGGTCTTCCTTTGTATTTCCGTACACTAATATGTCATCTACTATAGCTGCTACTCCGGACAGTCCCTCATATGTCTCGTCTATTTTCCTTTGGAACTCGTCTTGCGCAGAGACTATTCCAAACGGCAGACGAAGGAACCGGTACCGTCCGAAAATCGTGTTGAACGTTGTAAGCTTAGATGACTCGTTTGCCAACTTGATGGCCCAGTACCCTGATCTGGCATCTAATACACTAAAGTATTTTGCACCTGAAAGTCTGGAGCTTACGTCATCCAAGGTTGGTAGTGGATAATGCGGCCGTTTTATTGCCTTGTTCAGGTCCCGCGGGTCGAGGCATATTCGGAGTTCCCCCGTGCGGGGTTTTTCTACTACGACTAACGCATTGACCCAGTCTGTCGGTTCGGTTACCTTCTTGATTATTTCTTGACGCTCCATTCTATCTAATTCCTCCTTTAAGCGTCCGCGCAAGGTGAATGGAATTTTCCGTGGAGGATATACTACTGGAATGGCAGCTGGGTCAAGGTGTATTTTACACTCGCCTGGAAATTCCCCGATTCCTTCGAACACATCAGCGAACTCGCTTAACAGGTCGCTATTTTGTCCGACACTTGTCTGTACGGAAAGAACCAGCTTTATCAGATCCATCTCTAGGCACGCTTTAAGTCCTAGTATCGGTGGTGCATGGGTGTCGACGACGTAAAATTCCTGCATGGTTTTGGTCTGTTTATGTTGGCACTGGAGCTGACAGGTTCCTTTCACAGATAGGGGTTCTCCTCCGTATCCTGATAGTTTTCGTTCCGATGGCTTAAGTTGACTGATGCTTGTGACGTCCCTAATTTTGTTTTCTGGGATGATGTTTACTTGTGCCCCAGTGTCCAATTTAAATCTCATTTTGTGTAGATTCAGACCTACTTGAATTTCGGCAAAAGCCTGCTCGTTTACCACTTTTTCTTCATTTATTGTGTCAATGAAGAATTCATGTGTTGCTTCACAGTCGGGCTCAGTGTCGTTATATACAGCGTGCACCGTTTTTTGCTTCCAAGGCTGTTGTGACTTGCAAGCCTTAGCGAAGTGGTTTGGTTTTCCACACTTCTTACATTGTCTACCCATTGCTGGGCATTTCTCCTTATCCCGGTGCACCTGTGCACATCGTCCGCATGTCATAGATTTCGTGCTGTCTCGCTCGGCTTTGAAAACAGTTTTCGCACGACTTTGCCGGTTGCCTCTTCTAAATACAGCATGCGCGACCTGTGGCGTCTGAGCTGCATTGTGCGGTCCAGCCATGGACTTTAGTTGACCCTGTGCTACTTCGTGAGATCGTGCTATGTCTATGGCTTTTTCTAGGGTTAAATCTGGTCCATAGTTAAGGAGTTTTTCTTTTACTTTTGCGGAGTTTATGGCAAATACTATTCTGTCTCTTACCATCTCTTCTGCATTGGTGTATCCGCAATCTTTCACTAGCAATTTTAGTTCTGTTACGAAATTGTCAAAACTTTCACCGTCCACTTGCACTTTCTCGTGGAATTTGTACCGTGCAAAAATGTGGTTTTTCTTCGGCATTACGTATGCTTCGAATCTGTTGTAGTATGTGCTTAACAGTTTTGCATTTTCTTCGGTCAATGTCCAGGTGTTATAAATGTCTCGCCCTTTCTCTCCTACCCACAGCAGGAGGTAACTGCAGTGTTCCTCTTCTGATTTTTCGTGGAGTGGGCCTTTGAACATCAGCTCAGCGTGTTGTCGGAATCTCCTCCATGCATCAGGCAAATCCAGGGAATCCCAGTCCATCCTGGGCATCGGCACACCGGCAGAGTCCATTTTTTCTTCCTGTGAGTTCTTTTAATTTTCTGACACCATGTAATACTTTCTGTTTCACTACCTCGTGAAATCTTATATGATTAAATATAACTCCGAGACACCATGCAGTATACGTCTCATGTCCAATGTTTATTCCGTTACCTCACTTCCCATGACCATCAGCCTTATGGGTAATGTAGTTTCACATATAACGATAGCAATCATTACAGGAGCCCTGTATAGGATTTTTATTGGAATCCTTTAGGATTGTTTTGACAGGGGCACATTTTGCAGATTCTGAAAGGGGATGTAAACTTTTGATCTCAACTGTAATTGTGGTTGCAACAATGTGGTTGCAGAGAAACAAAGAGGTGTATGTTTGTATAGTAAATTACAACAGCTTTGATTGTGGCCAATCAGAATCAAGGACCCGAACTGTCCGTTCTAGACATTTTGTTTGAAACTCTGTCCATGCTAAATGGATCTGTTAGACTTCTCTCTATTGTGAATCTTCATGTGCTTGTTAAGGCTTCCTTTTTGACTGAAATGGTATCCACACTGTCTGCATGAGTAAGGCTTCTCTCCAGTGTGAACTCTCATGTGAATGTAAAGGTTCCTTTTTTATGAGTGAAACTCTTTCCACACTGTTGGCAGGTAAAAAGGCTACCTCTTTCCAGACTAAGGGGATCTGTAAGGCTTTTCTCTATTGTACATTTTCATGTGACTTTCAAGTTGTCCTTGTTGACTGAAACACTTTCCATACTGTTTGCATGTATACAGCTTCTCTCCAGTGTGAACTCTCATGTGAATGTTAAGGCATTCTTTATGAGTGAAACCCTTTCCACACTGGTTGAATGTGTAAGGCTTCTCTTCAGTGTGAAATCTCATGTGTCTGTTAAGGCTTCCTTTTTCAGGGAAACTCTTTCCACACTGTTTGCATGAGTAAGGCTTCTCTCCAG
Source organism: Garra rufa (assembly GCF_049309525.1). NCBI lineage: Eukaryota > Metazoa > Chordata > Actinopteri > Cypriniformes > Cyprinidae > Garra > Garra rufa. The sequence goes on along the minus strand of NC_133361.1, from coordinate 78,688,658 downwards.
TATGAATTTGTATGTGTCTGTTAAGGCATCCTTTACGAGTGAAACACTTTCCACAGTTTGCATGTGTAAGGTTTCTCTTCAGTGTGAATTCTCATGTGAATTTTTAGGTTTGCTTTATTCGTAAAACTATTTCCACACTGTTTGCATGTGTAAGGCTTCTCTCCAGTGTGAATTCTGATGTGCCTTATAAGGTGTCCTTGTTCTTTAAAACTCTTTCCACACTGACAGCTAGTGAAAATACTCATAGTTCCAGTCTTTTGAGCACTTTTTTGTTTAGAAGTCTTTTCAGACTCTATGGAACAAAAAGATTTTTCTCCAGATATGAAATCATGAAGATTTTCAAACTGATCTTTCTTTTCAGTTTCATTCAGTACTTCTCTCTCGTCTTTCTGCGCTGTTAGGTCTAAGGTGGAAAAACAAAGAGAGAAAAGTTAACCCCAGTTTAATGGCACAAAGCATTAACATCAAAACATGTAGATATGTAATGCATGAATGCTAGATCCTATACCAGGGTGTCCAAAGTTAAAGCTGTCAGTTATACAATTAATTAAATCTAGGAAATCTATATAGACTGATCTCAATTATTATATACAATTTTATGCCTCCTAGGGCAGTGTTTCCCAAACTTTTTTTCTGGGGACCCACATTTTAAAGTCGATAAATCCTTGTGACCCAATAAACATTAGGCCCATATGGTTCATATATCACGAAGAGAATTTATGCATTACAGTTTTTCTCAATTGCTAAAACACTTTAACCAGTCTTTTGAACTAAAATTTCAAAACTATAACATCATTTATGAAAAAGCACACCCATTTCCCTAAACATTAAACACTATTCCCTGCTTTGACACATGAGTTATATTTGGTGAACTGTTACTGCAAAACTCTACACACAAATTCCTACATTTCTCAGTGCTTACACCATGTGGTCATTTAGAAAGCACTAGTATTCAGTATTGTTCACTCAAGTCTGCAAAGTTTGAGCTCAATTAGCACACAATTACCCAAGTGGAAACATAGGAGTCAAAATTTAGCACACACCAACTTAGAACCTTCAATGGAGATAAAAGAGCCAAAGTCAGCTTACAGTGTTTCTCAGTCACTTTGGTGCATTTCTCAAATCAGAAATGAAATTGTCAAAACTACTTGTTCAACAACCACATCATCTAGTCTCTTGTGCATATCATAAAAAGCTTCTCATTCTTCTGATCAAGATGCGATTGCTTTGGTACATTCATACAAATGATTATATACATTTGTCTGCGGTTTCCTACATTATCAGTTGCTATTGTCATGTTGCTCAAAATGTATTATATAGTTCTCTGTGCAATAGTTTTACCCCTCAAAACATCAAGCCATTAGCTCATCGTATAAGTCATTACCTAAATGCAAAATGTTTGATCTAGTTGTCATAAACTGTCTATTTCTATTAGACTTTTTGTAAATTTGTCATGAATTATTCAAGTGAATCTTGACTTTCACTAATGAAGATAATAAAGATCAACCAATGATAAAGCAGTTCTCTAAAATAGCTCAAAGGTACATCTCATGAACCTTCAATTAGAAAGCATATATAGACAGAGGACAACATAAAAATTACAAATTCTGACAGTGGACTTTCTAATTTTATTTTCACCTTTGTGCCCATATTTCCTTTTCTTTTCTGTTTCACAATGACGTTGTAATGCATTTTTATTGTTTTTAGTTTTTAGTTTTTTTTGGTAAGACCACTAGTACAAGTGTAACTGTGAATCCTAAGTCTTTTTCAATCAATATCCCACCTACAGTAATGTGTAATTTTGAAGAGGAAGAGTAGGAGGTGAAAGAGGAAGAGGAGGAGAAGAAGGTGGATGATGATGATGACGACAACATGGAAGAGATAGAGTAAGGGCAAGGGAAAGAAAACAAGCAGTCTCATATATTTTAGTTGATGAGTGCCAGGGTTGGATCAGGCATGCAAGAGGATTTGACCCCTGTTGTCTGGCCAGGGCTAATGTGCTAGCCTGTGATGCAGAAGAGGTTCTTTGGCCTGCCCCAGACAAAAGACAGGATGCTGGGCAGAATAATTATTTTTGTTGTTGTTTGCTGTTTTGTAATGTTTTCTTACAGTACATTACTGTAAATTAAGGAATAAAACACTTGCAAATGCATATATTTGTTGTGTTCATCATGTGGAAAGTTTTTTTATTTTTATTGTTTTTGTAGTATTGTTTTGAATTTATCTCATCAGTGTGTAAAACTGTGTTGTAGTGTGTGTGTGTGTGTGTTTGAGGATTTGTGTGTCATGTCTGAGAGCAAAGTTTGGTTTTTCAGCAAGATTGAGTTGTTTTGAGTGGAGAGCTTAATTTTGACCTCAATATAGGAAGTTTCGGGAATTGAGTTAGAAGTTGTGGATTTGTGTTTAGAGTTTCGCAAATAAGAGGCATAAATTCAAGAAATGTGTTTAAGCAATTGAGAAAAACTGTAACAAAATATGTATGACCATTTTTAAGGTCATGCTTCCACTTAATTCAATTCAATTCAATTCAAGTTTATTTGTATAGCGCTTTTTACAATACAAATTGTTGCAGAGCAGCTGTACAAAAGTTTTAGGCTACTACAATATATTTAGTAGCTTATTAGTGGTGAATACTGTATGTTGAGTCGATGTACATATGATATAAATATTAAAATCAGTAACTGTGTAATCAAACAGATGATGAACACTAATTGCAATGGTTATGTGCTGTAATCGACTTGTAGGAAAATTATGTAGTGCTGTATGTTGTTTCAAGGCTGGCATCATCTGCGGTCCTCTGAGGGGTTGGCATCATCTCTTCTTCTGAATCCGGGCTGAATCTTGTGTAAACCCTAGTTACCACGGGATGGAAATCCCGTGGCAGAGACAGAGGAACAAATAAATAATTAGCGTAGCTGCTGTTCCAACTTCCGACCAAACAAAAATGATGTGTTTAGCCCAAGCTGAGGAATATTAATGTGCATTTGATCAGATGTAACTGAAATTACAACGTTATGAGATACATTATGTGAATGCTTGGCTAAAGAGATGAGTCTTTTTTTTTTTTTTTTTTTTTTTTTATTGTTTGCCCACAGAAACAAATAACATTAACAATATTTATCACATCATATATTCATGTTACAGAATGTTCAAAGCTAAGAAGTAAAAAAAAAAAATAATGGAGAAGAGCAAAGAAAAAACAAATGATAAAAAAAAGGGTCACACTGTTTCAAGGCAGTCCTTAAATAAAGAATTAAAGAGAAGAAAAATTAAAGGAAAATAAAAGATTGTTATATATACACATCAAGAGAGCTTTTTTATGTATTCCCAAAGGGGAGACCATATCAGCCAGAATTTGTCAGATTTTTGATGTTTGTCATAAGTGAGCTTTTCAAGTGGCAACCACGTGGCAATCTGTGATATCCACATTTTGAAAGATGGAGCCTGTGATGCAGACCAAAGTAACAATATGCATTTTTTTGCTAAATATACCAGGACAATAAATAACTGTATTGCATCTTTTTGAAACAAACTGTTCACATTAAGATTCAATAAATACAAAGCTGGGCTCATATCAAAGTTTAGTTCAAAAAGATCTTTCATTACCCTGTGTATTTTTTTCCAATATGGCAAAATTGTGTCACAGTACCAAAAACAATGCATGAATGTACCTTTATCTTTTTTACATTTGAAACACAGGCCTGTGGCATTGATAAACATCTTCTTAATACGCATCGGTGTAAGATATATCCTATTAAAAAATTTAAAGTTGAGCTCATGGATCCCAAGAGAACTGCAATTGGGGTACATATTATCACATACAATAGCCCAGTCATTCTCTTCAATGGCTTGACCAATATCTTTCTCCCAAACACTCTTCAGTCCCGACAAGGCAGAGGTGCAATTACTAGACAAAATATTATATGCCCTTGATATTAATCCCTTTAAACAAGTTGGATTCAGTAAAAGGTCTTCAATCTCTGTTGTTTTGGTTCTCAACTCTTCTTTGTCTATCTTTGGTTTTAAAAAATGCCGCAGTTGAAGATATTTATAGAAATTGGAATTTGGAACTTTATATTGCTCTACAATCTGCTGGAAAGACTTTAGGGTGCCCTCAGAAAACAAACAAGATATTTGAGAGATTCCCAGTTTTAGCCATGCTGAAAGACCAATCTTCTGCAACGTTAAAGGCAAATCAGGATTAAAAGAAAGAAGACAAGGAAAGAGAGGCAGAAATTCCTAAGTATGTCTTAACATCCCTCCAGGCTCGAAGAGTGTTTGATATTGTAAAATGCTCTGAAACCTTTTTTAGCTTTGCATAGTTCTTAACAAATGGCAAAAATCTAATTGGTAATGGGGCGCAAGCTGTTTCTTCCATCTTATACCAAACAGAATTGGTCCTTTCACTACACCAACTGATCATGTTTTTTATCTGGGCTGCCCAATAATAAAACTGAAGATTTGGCAGACCGATCCCACCCTTATCTTTTGGCTTCATTAATTTGGAAAATTTGATACGTGGCCTTTTATTATTCCAAATAAACTTTGAGAGGTGTTTATTCAGATCTTTGAAAAATGAATTTGCTAAATAACTAGGTATGGACTGGAATAAATATAAAAGCTTAAGAAGCACATTCATTTTTATTACATTTATTCTCCCTATAAGTGAAATTGGGAGTAAGCACCATGTTTTCAAGTTAAGCTTGATTTTCTCTATAAGAGGAATATAATTATTGCTTATAAGATCATTAAGTGAAGCTGTGACAAAAATGCCTAGATATCTGAAGCCATTTTCTGATAACTGGAAAGGGGAAATTAATTTTAGATGTTCTAATGAAGGTACATTTAAAGGTAATGAAATGGATTTGGAAAAATTTATTTTATAACCAGAAAGACTACTGTAATAAGAAATGCATTCTAATAATACTGGAATAGATTGCTCTGGTTTAGACATAAATATAAGTACATCATCAGCGTAAAGTGATGTTCGATGATCTTCTCCTCCCACTATAATGCCATGAAAATTTCTGTTCTGTCTGATGAGTTCTGCTAAGGGTTCAATGACTAAAGCGAAAAGTAAAGGTGAGAGAGGGCAACCCTGCCTTGTACCTCTCCCTATGCCAAACGGAGTCGAAGTGAGACCATTCGCAATTACTGTTGCCCTAGGATCAGAATAAAGCAACTGAATCCACCTAATAAAGTTATTTCCTAGGTTAAATTTTCTAAGAGTGGCAAACAAAAAGTCCCACTCGACTCTGTCAAAAGCTTTTTCAGCGTCAAGGGAGAGGACAAGTGCAGGGCGCCCTTCACTTTGAACAAAATTAATAACATTTAAAAGTCGGCGTATATTATCTGAGCCATAACGCGATTTCACAAACCCTGTTTGGTCCGGCTTAACTAACTTGGGTAGTATGCTCTCTAACCTACGTGCCAGAACTTTTGTCAATATTTTAGAATCTGTATTAAGTAGGCTTATTGGTCTGTATGATGCACAATCTTGTGGGTCTTTATCTTTCTTGAGTATTACGCAGATATTTGCTATATTCCATGTTTCAGGTATTGTGCCTTGATCTAAGATAGCTTGTAAAGCTGGCATAAAAATGTTAGAAAGCTCGGGCCAAAATGATTTGTAAAATTCGGTGGGAAAACCATCGGGTCCTGGTGACTTGTTGGATGACATTGATTTTATTGCAGCCAGGACCTCTTCTGATGTTATAGGCGAATTAAGGTAATCCCTGTCTTCATCTGAAATAACGGGAAGAGAAATATTATTAAAAAAAGTTTGAAATTCTAATTGTAAGGCACAGTTTTGTGAACAATAGAGTGATTCATAGTAGGACCGAAATGTGTCGTTTATAAGAACAGGATTGTATGTAGTGACACCATTTGGCATCTTTAGACACTTAATTGCTCGCTCAGATTGTTTCTTTTTAATCTGATATGCTAACAGTCTACCAGATTTGTTTGCATGCTCATAATAATTCTGCTTGGAAAGAAACAGTAGTTTTTTAATATGATTAGTATGATCAAGATTAAGTTTGGCTCTAGCATGGCATAAAGCGGACCAGTTAATTTGAGTGGGGGTTGTACTATGCAGGTATTCTAGTCTTTTAACCTCCTTTTCTAAATCTTGTCGTTTAGATATAAGGGCTTTTTTATGTGCAGCACTATAGGAAATAATGTATCCGCGTACTGTAGCCTTAGCTGCATCCCACATTACTGCAGGGGAAACAGGTGAGTTTTTATTATCTGACCAATAATTTTGTATTGATTCCCTTACAGCGTTGCAGAACTTTGGGTCCAACAGCAAAGAAGAATTCAGTTTCCATACCTTGCTTCTTGTTAGTGGAGTTTCAAATGTAATATCTATTTGAACCGGAGCGTGATCTGAAATGGCAATCGAACCAATTTGACTAAAAGATGCAAGATTTAAATAAGTATTCGGAATAAAGATATAATCAATTCTTGAATACGAACCATGGGGATGGGAGTAAAATGTATAGTCTCTAGTGAGAGGGTTCATTTCTCTCCAGCTATCAATTAAACCAGTCTCTTTACATAATTTTTTGAGAACCAAAGAAGATTTAAGATTGACTAGAGTACCTGATGAAGATTTATCTAGTCTTTCATCCATCACGCAATTGAAGTCTCCAGCACAGATTCCTAGACCTTTGCAGTGTTCGTTAAATAACAAAATCATTTTGGACATGAATTTTGGAGAATCTTTGTTAGGTGCGTAAACATTCAACATTGTAATATGCTGGCCAAATACAGAGCCTGTGACCAAAATAAATCTACCCTCAGGATCTCTAACTTGGTTTTCAAAAATAAATGGCAGGTGTTTGTTAATTAAAATAATTGCACCTCTTTTCCTAGGGTTAGCTATGCATGAAGAAAAATACACCTGACCCACCCAATCTCGATTCAATTTCAAATGCTCACTATCAGATAGATGAGTTTCTTGAAGCATTGCAACTGTAACTTTTTCCTTTTTTAGAAAAGTCAGTATTTTTTTCCTTTTTATCACATGCCCTAATCCTTTAACATTCCATGTCATAAATCTAGTCAAGTGCTGCGTCCCAATTCGCATACTATCCGTCCTAAATAGTATTCGAAAATAGAATTAGTATGTCCCAAATCGTAGTACGTTTAAAAAAGTATTCCAAAGATTCCCGGATGGTCTACTACTTAACTTCGGAATTCGAAGTGCGGATCAATGCACACTCTAACGGCTAATATTGCCCAGAACACATTGCGCGGTGAACGAGGATTCGATTAGAACTACAAACACGCATAAAAAGTGTTAAAAAACTACAAACATGGAGGATATGCGCGACCAACGGACAGGTAGAGAAAGGGGTTTGAGTGATAAATAATCAGTGTAACCTGATAAAAAATATTTTTAAATGTAATCCGCGTTATATTTCATGTGCAGCAACATTATGAACTTTTATAATGATAGGTTTGGTCGTTAACGTTTAAATGCATAATTATGCAAACACAAGAGCAAAGTTCTCGGCATGAAAGACTCATGAAGGAACGTGCCTCTTCATTTCTCTCTAATATGGTAGGAAATTAAATTAAATGAAATGTAAATAATGTTAACTGTGATGATTGACAGGGCAGTTTAAACAGTGACAGGATTAAGGTAACTAAGCAACAGAGCGTCCGTTAAAGACACAGTTATGACGAAGTAGTATGTCCCAAAGCTTGCCTACTATTCTGCTACAAACTCAAAAGTATGTACTTTTTCTTCACAAAAAGAGTACATACTTTCAGGGCGTAGTATAAGTAGGCGAATTGGGACGCAGCAAAGCTCTGCATTACAACGAGGTATGAGAAAATAAGAGACTGTTAATGTAATTTTCAAGAAAAAGATAAAACAACAGAAGTATCTAATGGGCAAATGTTTAAAGGTAACAAAAAACAACTCCCTCTCCCCCACCCCCGGCTCTGTCCCCAACTGACAGGGCCAAATAAGTCCCCCTAAACCTAGGTCTCTGTACCCCATTGGACTCAGGTAAAAAAAACATTTACCTGCTACCAACATAAGGTTCAGGATCATACCTATTTTGAGAAACGCTAAGAGATGAGTCTTTAATCTAGATTTAAACATAGAGAGTGTGTCTGAACCCCGAACGTTATCAGGAAGGCTATTCCAGAGTTTGGGAGCCAAATGAGAAAAGGCTCTCCCTCCTTTAGTGGACTTTGCTATCCTAGGTACTACCAAAAGTCCAGAGTTTTGCGACCTTAGGGAGCGTGAGGGATTGTAGCGTAGTAGGAGACTAGTTAGGTATGCAGGAGCTAAACAATTTAGGGCCTTATAGGTAAGAAGTAATATTTTGTAAGTGATACGGAACCTAATAGGTAGCCAGTGTAGAGACTGTAAAATTGGGGTAATATGATCATATTTTCTTGACCTGGTAAGGACTCTAGCAGCTGCATTTTGGACTACATGTAGCTTATTTATTGAAGAAGCAGGACAACCACCTAGTAGTGCATTACAATAGTCCAGTCTAGACGTCATGAATGCATGAACTAACTTTTCTGCATCAGAAACAGGTAACATGTTCCGTAGCCTAGCAATGTTTCTAAGATGAAAGAATGCTGTTTTTGTAACATAGGAAATATGATTTTCAAAAGACAGGTTGCTGTCTAATATAACACCCAAATTTTTGACTGTAGAGGAAATAACAGTACATCCATCTAGTTGCAAGTTGCAGTTTAACAGATTCTGTGTACTGTTTTTTGGTCCAATAAGTAATATCTCAGTCTTATCTGAATTTAACAGTAGAAAATTATTGGTCATCCAGTCTTTCACATTTTTAACACACTCTGTTAACTTTGCTAAGTTAGAAGTTTCATCTGGTCTTGTTGAAATATATAGTTGAGTGTCATCAGCATAACAATGGAAACTAATCCCATATTTCCTAATAATATTACCGAGGGGTAACATGTAAATTGAAAATAGCAGAGGACCTAGGACAGATCCTTGTGGCACTCCATACTTTACTGGTGATAACTGCGATGACTCCCCGTTTAAATAAACAAAGTGGTAGCGATCGGACAGGTATGATCTGAACCATCCTAAAGCCTGCCCTTGAATACCTGTATAGCTTTGTAATCGATCTATGAGTATTTCATGATCTATAGTGTCGAACGCAGCACTAAGATCAAGTAAAACTAGCAATGAGACGCAGCCTTGATCTGATGCAAGTAGCAAGTCGTTTGTGATTTTTACAAGTGCAGTTTCTGTGCTATGATGGGGCCTGAAACCTGACTGAAATTCTTCAAAGATATTATTATTTTGCAAGAAGTAGCACAATTGAGCAGACACAACTTTTTCTAGAATTTTAGACATAAATGGAAGATTAGAAATGGGTCTGTAATTTGCCAATTCACCAGGGTCTAGCTGTGGTTTCTTAATAAGAGGTTTAATAACCGCTAGTTTGAATGGTTTTGGGACATGACCTAAAGATAACGATGAGTTAACAATATTAAGAAGCGGTACTTCTGCTACAGGTAACAACTCTTTTAGTAATTTAGTGGGTACAGGATCTAATAGGCATGTTGTTGGTTTAGATGTGGTGATAAGTTTATTTAATTCTTTCTGTTCTATAGTTTTAAAGCACTGGAGTTTTTCTTCCGCTGTAATGACTAATGTTGAAGTATCAGTTGCTGTGGTATCTATATTAGTTATTGTGTTTCTAATGTTGTCTATTTTATCAGTAAAGAAATTCATAAAGACGTTACTATTAAACTGTGCAGGAATATTCAGGTCAGGAGGTGTTTGGTTATTTGTTAATCTAGCCACTGTGCTAAATAAAAACCTTGGACTGTTTTGGTTTTTTTCTATGAGTTGGTGGATATACTCGGCTTTAGCAGCTTTTAAAGCCCGTCTATAGCTGGACATACTGTTTTTCCATGCAATTTTAAAAACTTCTAAGTTAGTTTTTCTCCATTTACGCTCAAGATTGCGAGTTTCTTTTTTGAGAGAATGGGTATTACTGTTGTACCATGGCGCAGTACGTTTTTCTCTAACCTTTTTTAGCTTGATTGGGGCAACAGCTTCTAATGTGTTAGAGAAGATAGTGCCTATGTTACTAGTCATTTTGTCTAGTTCATGTTTATTTATGGGTGCACAGAGCAGTTGAGATAAATCAGGCAGGTTATTTGCGAATCTATCTTTGGTAGCAGGAACAATAGTTCTGCCCAGACGATAGCGCGGAGCTATATAGTTAACATCAGTGATACGCAGCCTGCACGATACGAGGAAATGATCGGTAACATCATCGCTTTGAGGTACGATATCTATATCAGTAAGATCAAGTCCGTGTGATATAATTAGATCTAGTGTATGATTAAAACGATGAGTGGGCCCAGTGATGTTTTGTTTGACTCCAAAAGAGTTTAACAGGTCATTAAACGCAAGTCCTAACGCATCATTTGTATTATCAACATGAATGTTAAAATCCCCAGCAATTAATGCTTTATCAAAATTAACCAATAGGTCAGAAAGGAAATCTGCAAATTCTTTTAGGAATTCTGTATACGGCCCTGGAGGTCTATACACAGTAGCCAGAGCAAGAGATAGGAGAGATTTATTTTGCATATCTGACAGAGTAACATTGAGTAGGAGTACTTCAAATGAATTAAACCTGTACCCTGTTTTCTGGGTAACATTGAAAATATCACTATAAATTGTTGCAACACCACCGCCACGACCAATCTGACGGGGTTCATGCTTATAACAGTAGTTTGGTGGAGTAGACTCATTAAGACCAATATAATCGTTTGGTTTTAGCCAAGTTTCAGTCAAGCAGAGTACATCAAAACTGTTGTCTGTGATTATTTCATTTACAGTAAGTGCTTTGGGTGCGAGTGATCTAATGTTTAGGAGCCCAAGCTTTAAAAATTGATTTTGTTCATTTATTGTGCATTTTTTTGGTCTAATCACGATTAGATTTGTTCTAGATCCTGCATTAAATTTTTGTTTTGACCTCACTATTCGAGGAACAGACACAGTCTTTATAGGTTGGACAGCACCAATACTATCGTTTAAATGTGCATAACAAAAGCCATCAACGCAACTATTTGAAGAATTGCTTACTAGTCAAATGGAGCGCAGCGTCCTGGAGATGTTGTCCGACAGGAGTTTTGCTCCGACTCTGCTGGGGTGCAGGCCATCAGCGCGGTAGAGCCTAGGACGCTCCCAGAAAAGATTCCAATTATTGACAAAGAGCAGTTTCTGTTCTTTACACCATGACAACAACCATTCATTTAGAGCAAAAAGTCTACTGAACCTTTCGTGTCCACGTCGATACGTGGGAAGCGGTCCTGACACGATGATTCTCGTCGCAGGCGCTGTGCTGCGAACCGTCTCGATCAGGCTCCTGAAATCCCTCTTCAGGACCTCCGTCTGCCGCAGCCTGACGTCGTTCACCCCTGCGTGCAGGACGATCGCGCCGACGCTCACATCGTCCTTCAGGATGGCAGGTATCTGTGAAGAGACATCAACAACGCGAGCACCAGAGAAACAGCGAGTGTGCACTTTACCGTTAGCTAAGTTAGCACGAACGTACCGGACGATGGAGTCTCCGACGATCACAGCGTCGCGTTCCGTCTCGCGGAGGGGAGCGAAGCGGTTCCGGGTGGAGATCTCGAAGACCGGGGGCGGCGGAGGGGGAGAGGTCCTGGCTCGGGGTCTGGCTCGCGCTTTCCTCTGCTGCTGCACCCAGGGTCCGTGGTGTCCCGGCGCTGGAGTGAACGACATCTGGGAGGATCGCGTCCTGGGTGCGGCGGATCTGTGCAGAGAATCACACGGAGTAGAGATTATGGGAGTGTTAAGATCGAGCTGTACACTTACCCGGACAGATTCCAGAGCATCCTTTCGGATTCGCAGCTGAATCTGTCTTGTCAGGAGCTCCTGGATCTGCTTCTCCACTGCCTCCAGCTCCATCAGAACCGAGTGCAGCTCGAACGTGTCTTCACCTGCACTCAAAGGTAGACACAAATTCGCCATTAAAGCAAGTAACAGTGAGTAAGCAGTTTAAGTGTTTGTGAATAGAGAATAAACGATGTATGCAAGATTAGCCGCGACCACGCTGGCAAAGCTAAACGGGTTATAAGCTAGTTTAGTAGCAGACTCGGGAAAGCAAAAATAAAAACTAATGATAACAAGGCGTTCCGATTGTTTTTGTTGTACCACACGACGGGTATATTCACATGTTATGAAAAACAAGAACGATGGTGTATAGAATTGTTTTTAGGTTTAAAAATAGAAAATAGTAATTTGACTCGACGGAGCTTCAACTCAAGGTGCGCGCTAGGACAAACAGGAAGTGACGTCACTATTAACTATTTAAAAGAGATACAGATATTGACAAAGCACTTTTTTTTTATTTAAGAAAAATGCAGATTTGCAGAAAATGCTGTTTACCACAAACACAATATTTATATGTTATTTTGATTTCAAATCCAAAAGTGCTTTTTCAGCATTGTGATCCTCTTTTATCACAGGACACTAATACAATAACAGACATATTCATGTTTAAACTCAATAAAAAACAACGTATTATTCATGGCACTTGACTTCTAGATTTGTATATTAAGTTGCTCAAGCAAGTTGCAACACATTTAAACACAACATAGGGAGGCTATAGCTGCCTTTTCTAATTGAAATTGGGCTATCAAAAAATATTTTAATTAAAACTTACCACAGACAGAAACATTCGGCTCTCATGCTTTTCTTTCGCATTAAATCTTTATTAAAACAATCCTTTAAAGAACTTTTCTACCTGGACAAGTGCACGTATTATGTTCCCTTTTTCTTTAAAACTGCACTTTTCCTTATTTTAAACCTAGCCAAAAAGCCACGTGTTGAATGTGAAACAGTGGACTACATTTATATGCATTTATGGGACATTTTCGTGTCAATCCATGTTCATTTTTACAGCGAACAATGCGCTGTCACTTTAATTAAGCACATGCAGTGCTTGCAGCACAGCAAAAAATAGACTCTGCCGAAACGATCGCTGCTCTGCTACTGCTTCTGGGACGCACTGCCGGACAGCAACCGCGTGCAGTGTGAACGCTCCAATCTGTTAACATGGGTGCGGAAAAAAATATGCATCGCATACGCACTGCAGACGGAGTATGTGTGAAACAGGCAATGCAGAGCGCAGCTAAAGAACAACAACAAAAAAGAAAGCAGAAGAAGAAAACGACGAGCTCCCTTGTGCAGCTAATAGGTGAACTACACATATAAATTTTAATCAAGAGTATATAGCGCACTGAAAAATAGTGCTCGACTTGGCGACCCATACAAAATGTACCGTGATAGTTAATTATTTTCTGTAATGTACTGATAAACATTAGACTTTCATATATTTTAGATTCATTACAACACAACTGAAGTAGTTCAAGCCTTTTATTGTTTTAATACTGATGATTTTGGCATACAGCTCATGAAAACCCGAAATTCCTATCTCAAAAAATTAGCATATCATGAAAAGGTTCTCTAAACGAGCTATTAACCTAATCATCTGAATCAACTAATTAACTCTAAACACCTGCAAACGATTCCTGAGGCTTTTAAAAACTCCCAGCCTGGTTCATTACTCAAAACCGCAATCATGGGTAAGACTGCCGACCTGACTGCTGTCCAGAAGGCCATCATTGACACCCTCAAGCAAGAGGGTAAGACACAGAAAGAAATTTCTGAACGAATAGGCTGTTCCCAGAGTGCTGTATCAAGGCACCTCAGTGGGAAGTCTGTGGGAAGGAAAAAGTGTGGCAGAAAACGCTGCACAACGAGAAGAGGTGACCGGACCCTGAGGAAGATTGTGGAGAAGGACCGATTCCAGACCTTGGGGGACCTGCGGAAGCAGTGGACTGAGTCTGGAGTAGAAACATCCAGAGCCACCGTGTAGCGCCAGGTCAAGCCACTTTTGAACCAGAAACAGCGGCAGAAGCGCCTGACCTGGGCTACAGAGAAGCAGCACTGGACTGTTGCTCAAATTTTGCATGTCATTCGGAAATCAAGGAGCCAGAGTCTGGAGGAAGACTGGGGAGAGGGAAATGCCAAAATGCCTGAAGTCAAGTGTCAAGTACCCACAGTCAGTGATGGTCTGGGGTGCCATGTCAGCTGCTGGTGTTGGTCCACTGTGTTTTATCAAGGGCAGGGTCAATGCAGCTAGCTATCAGGAGATTTTGGAGCACTTCATGCTTCCATCTGCTGAAAAGCTTTATGGAGATGAAGATTTCTTTTTTCAGCACGACCTGGCACCTGCTCACAGTGCCAAAACCACTGGTAAATGGTTTACTGACCATGGTATTACTGTGCTCGATTGGCCTGCCAACTCTCCTGACCTGAACCCCATAGAGAATCTGTGGGATATTGTGAAGAGAAAGTTGAGAGACGCAAGACCCAACACTCTGGATGAGCTTAAGGCCGCTATCGAAGCATCCTGGGCCTCCATAACACCTCAGTGCCACAGGCTGATTGCCTCCATGCCACGCCCCATTGAAGCAGTCATTTCTGCAAAAGGATTCCCGACCAAGTATTGAGTGCATAACTGAACATAATTATTTGAAGGTTGACTTTTTTTGTATTAAAAACACTTTTCTTTTATTGGTCAGATGAAATTTGCAAATTTTTTGAGATAGGAATTTTGAGTTTTCATGAGCTGTATGCCAAAATCATCAATATTAAAACAATAAAAGGCTTGAACTACTTCAGTTGTGTTGTAATGAATCTAAAATATATGAAAGTCTAATGTTTATCAGTACATTACAGAAAATAATGAACTTTATCACAATATGCTAATTGTTTGAAAAGGACCTGTATAAGGCTCACTGCTGACAGAGATAGAAAAGCTATACATGTGGCAAGCTATCCTCCTATACTTTCTCGGCCTTATGTAGCTGGCGAATTTGTCCAGAACTTTAAACGGATCATTTTTCTCACCTTCCGTCCAGCTAAACGTCTTGTAAATTTCCCGGCCTTGTTCGCGATCCACGTACCCAGCCAGCCTGCGCGCTGCTTTGCGGATAGCGGGCCTTCGAAGACAAACATGACGTGGCTCCGAAATCTCTTGAATTCTTGATACAAATCCGGAGTGTCCCAGTCGATTCTTGGGTGATCGAACTGTGAGGATGCCATTCTGTCTAATTCGTGTGTATCAGACTTCTGACACCATGTAAAATAATGTATGACACCGACACTGTGATTTCAACTAAGCAAGAGGTTCTTTACTTCTTGTTTTGCTGTGCTCAACATGCATGAGGAGGAGGAGCCTGACCAAATCAACCACAGAGTCCGAAGTGTTTCTTAAAGACACACTGAAAAGATGATAATGATAATACATTACACTATTGTAGCACATAAAGATACTCCATGAAAGGAAACCACACCGCTCAAAAGGTTAAAAATAAATCACAAATGTGCTCAATATGTGTAAATAAATGTATTTGGTGGTTTAACCTTGCTTTTTGGAATATCCCCTATGTGTAATCAGTATAAAAACTCCTTTAATGCAGTTGTTTTTTCTGATGAAGTGAAACAGAAAGTACACAGTGCTATGAATTACAGGAATATGCCTGGTTTACAGGAAATTCTAATTAGGGAGTGGTTGTTAATCTCTATGTAAATGGGACAGAGTTTCTTTAAAGTCCATAGTTTCTATTACATCATCAAGTTTTTCTGAGCTATTGGATATGCTGAGGAATTTAGATAAGTCAGAAAGATTACTTACAAAGCAGACTTTTGTAGTAGAAGTGATGGTTCTACCGTAGTTGTAGCAAGGAGTTGAATTTACAGTTTTAGATATCTGGAGTATACAAGAGACTAGATAATGATCTGCGATATCATCGCTTTGCTGCAGAATTTCAACGCCATTAACATCAATTCCATGTGACAGTATTAAATCTAGAGTATGATTTCGGCAATGAGTAGGATCTGACTCGTGTTGTCTAACCCCAATAGAGTTCAGAATATCTATAAATGCTGTTCCTAATGCATCTTTTTCATTATCAACATGGATGTTAAAATCACCCACTATTAAGACTTTATCTGTGGCCAACACTAACTCGGATAGAAAATCAGCAATTTCTTTAATAAAGTCTGTATGGTGCCCTGGTGGCCTGTAAACAGTAGTCAGTACAAACGTCACTGGGGATTTATCATTAACACTTGTTTCTCTGGATAATGCTATATGAAGCACCATTACTTCAAACGAGTTATATTTGAAGCCCGTTCTCTGAGAGAATATTGCTATAAATAGTAGAAACACCTCCCCCTTTACCTTTTAGACGTGGCTCATGTTTATAACAGTAATCTTGGGGGGTGGACTCATTTAAAATAATGTTATCGTCTGGTTTTAGCCAGGTTTCTGTCAAACAGAGCACATCTAGGTTATGATCAGTGATCATATCATTTATAAAAAGTGCTTTCGTAGAAAGGGACCTGATATTTAATAAGCCAAGCTTTATCAATTGTTTCTCTGTATTATATATTTTTTTTATTTGTTGAACATCAATTAAATTGTTACTCTTGATTTGGTTCAGGCGTTTTTTTGTATTTTCTAGCTCGAGGAACAGACACAGTCTCTATAGTGTGATATCTAGGTAAAAGGGTCTCTATGTGCTGAGAATTAACTGATTTCTGTGACGTGAGGCGTCTAGCAGACGGTCGGTTTAGCCAGTCTGTCTGCTTCCTGACCTGGGCCCCAGTTAGTCAAGTGCAAACTCTAAGACTATATGCCATATTTCTAGATAGGAGAGAAGCTCCACATCCAGAGGAATGAAGACCATATCTTTTCAACAGGTCAGGTCTGCCCCAAAAACTTGTCCAATTGTCTATGAAACCTATGTTATTCTGCGGGCACCACTTTGACATCCAGCCGTTGAGTGACCACAGTCTACTGTGTATCTCATCACCACGGTAAGCAGGGAGGGGACTAGAGCATATTACAGTATCTGACATCATACTTGCAAGTTCACACACCTCTTTAACATTTTTTTTGTGGTCTCCGACTGGCGAAGTCGAACATCATTTGTGCTGACGTGAATAACAATCTTACTGAATTTAGGTTTAGCATTATCCAGCACTTTTAAATTTGCCAAGATTTCAGGTGCTCTGGCTGCCGGTAAACATTGGACTATGGTGGCTGGTGTCTCTATTTTCACGTTCCATACAATAGAATCTCCAATTACTACAGCACTTTCATCAGGTCTCTCAGTTGGTGCTTCACTGAGTGGGGAGAACCTGTTTGATGTTCTGATCGGAACGGAAGAGCGGTGTTTTGACCCGCGACTATGCTGCCTCACAGTCACCCAGTTGCCCTGCTGCATGGGCGTTGTTACCGGAACCGAACAATGTACAGGGCTTTCTGAGCTAGTCGCATCCAAAACCGTATCTAAGGCCATCACATTCTTACTATCCTCTATTAAAGTTTGGATGCGTGACTCTAGTTCTGAAATCTTCTCTGTCAGCCTGACTATATTCCTGCATTTATCACATGTATAAGGCTCACTGCTGACAGAGATAGATAAGCTATACATGTGGCAAGTGGTGCAGACACCAATAGCAGGAGAAGAAGCCATTACTCACTGTGATTGTAGAATGATTCCAACTTACCACTGTTGTTTGATGAATTCCTGAAGAACAGATCAGGGGGAGAAAAAACGGAATGGAACCGGCTAACGGAGTACTAACGATAGTAAACACGAGATAAAAGCGTCAATGAAATGCGAGCGGCAAGTTAACCGGCTAATGGAATGCTAACGCGCTGCACTCGCGATTATAGAATAACGCAAACGATCAAATCAGTCAGATTAGTTTGATGGATAATATCAGAAATTTGGTGGGAGTTAAGCTATATCTATCAATTTAAACAGCAGATTTAACAATTAGATCCAACAGAAAAACGAAGCTCCAGGGAGCTACAAACACAGACCACTCTGAAGCAAGGCAAAAAGTAAACAGGGAAACAGTAAGTGTCTATGATAATCAGAAAGCGGATTCCCATCTGTCTCAGGGGGGAAAGAGCCGCGTTTATGCACTTCATAAAAGTGTGGAGAGCTAGGGATAGTCCAAAAGGAAGGATTGTGTACTGATATGCCACTCCCTTGAAGGCGAATCTCAAGAATTGCCTGTGGTGAGGGGCAGTCTGGATGTGAAATTAAGTGTCTTTCAGATCAAGCAAACAGAACCAGTGCCCTGGGAGCACTTGTGAGAGAATCTGCTTCAATGTAATCATCCTGAATGCACGTCTCATGAGGGCACGGTATGAACCGAGTGTAACGATAACAAAGTGAAGGAAGCAAGTGCAGTGTGAAAAACCAGGTTTATTGAAAAGGTTTGATGATGATGATGGTGATGATGACGATCTCTCGGCTGAGTGGCACAAGGGCTAGATGGCTGGTGAAGGTGAAGTGTGTGGTCCCGTGGTGAAGGCGTGAGTCCCGGTGCAGATCCAACGAAGAACAATATCCAAAACGACAATCCACACGACGAAGACAAAACCCAAATGTACATCCAACATCCAACATCCAGAACGAACTGTCAGACAAGGGAGAAGAGATTGAGGTGAGTATAAGTAGCCGGAGGGAATGAGTGACACCTGGTGCAGGACTGATTAGCAGCTGCGCTGAATGAGCATGACGTACAACGTAAACGAACACACAGATCACAAGACATGAGAACACAGCAGATGCGTGAACCGTGACAGTACCCCCTCTCCTAGGAATGTCCCCTGACGTTCCCAGACTCCTGTACCTGTTGATTGAAGTCATCAATAAGAGAGTGATCCAGGATGTCCCTGGCAGGTACCCAACTTCTCTCCTCCGGACCGTAACCTTCCCAGTCCACCAAGAACTGAAATCCGCCTCCCCTCCGCCTAGAGTCCAGAATACGATTAACCGAATAGGTTGGTTCCCCGTCTACGAGTCGCGGCGGTGGGGGAACCGGAGCTGGCGGATTAATGCGTGCGAAAAACACAGGTTTGATTTTGGAAACATGGAACACGGGATGAATTCTCCTGTACACTGGAGGGAGGTTAAGGCGGACTGCCACCGGACTAATGATCTTGGTGACAGAAAACGGGCCAATAAATTTGGGAGCAAGTTTATTCGATACGGATCGGAGAGGAATGTTTTTAGTAGAAAGCCACACTTTAGAACCGACGACGTATACGGGAGGCCTAGACCGGTGGGGATTGGCTTTGGCCTTGGTGCGCGCTCCCACCCGGACTAGAGTCTCACGGGCTCTAGACCAGGTGCGATGGCACCTCTGGACGAAGGCGTGGGCAGAGGGGACCACGACTTCGGATTCCAGACTGGGAAAATTTGGTGGCTGGTACCCTATTCTACATTCAAATGGGGATAGGCCCGTGGATGATACTGGTAAGGAATTGTGGGCGTACTCCACCATAGAAACCTGTAGGCTCCAGGAGGAAGGATTTCTAGTGACCATACATCGTAACGTTCTCTCCAAATCTTGGTTGGCTCTCTCAGTTTGTCCATTGCTTTGAGGATGGAACCCCGAAGAGAGACTAACAGTGGCCCCCCGAAGTTTACAAAACTCTCGCCAAAATTTGGACACAAATTGGGGTCCTCTGTCGGAGACCACGTCTGTCGGGAGGCCATGTAGCCGAAAGACGTGGTCCACGACTGCCAACGCTGTCTCCTTGGCTGAAGGTAATTTGGGCAAGGGAATAAAATGAACCGCCTTCGAGAACCGGTCCACCACGGTCAAAACTACCGTGTTACCCTGGGAGGGTGGGAGGGTGGTAACAAAATCTAGAGCGATGTGGGACCAGGGTCTTGAAGGGATTGGCAGCGGTTGTAGGAGCCCATCTGGGGGTCTGTTAGAAGTCTTACCAGTGGCACAAACTGAGCAAGCCAAAACAAAACTGCGAACGTCCCAAGCCATAAGTGGCCACCAAAATCGTTGCTTGACCAAATGTATGGTGCGACTAACCCCTGGATGACAAACCACATTGGAACAATGTCCCCACTGGATAACTTCGGACCGTAAACCCTCTGGCACAAACAAACGGTTCGGTGGGCAACCGACCGGAGGCGTTACCCCACGTAAGGCTGTTTTAACCTTCGACTCGACCTCTCAAATGAGGGCAGAGACAATGAGTGTCTCGGGAAAAATACCCTCGGGAGTAGACAGGCAATCGGAGCGGTCAAAAATACGAGATAAAGAATCGGGTTTGACGTTTTTGGAACCCAGGCGGTACGAAAGAGTAAAGTCAAAGCGTCCAAAAAAAAGTGCCCACCGAGCCTGCCTAGAGTTCAGTCTTTTAGCAGTTCTGATGTATTCTAGATTCTTGTGATCGGTCCAAATGATAAAAGGTACCCCTGACCCTTCCAACCAGTGGTGCCATTCCTCCAATGCTAGTTTGACTGCCAACAGCTCTCTTTATTACCAATATCATAATTTGACTCAGCTGGCGACATGCGATGTGAAAAAAACGCGCAGGGATGCATCTTGTCGTCCGTGGGTGAGCGCTGGGAAAGCACCGCACCTACCCCCACCTCTGACGCGTCGACCTCCACCACGAACTGGCGTGATGGATCAGGGGTGACTAGAATGGGAGCCGAAACGAAGCGGCTTTTGAGGTTGGCAAACGCAGCCCCCGCTGCGTTTGACCACCTGAACGCCGTTCGGGGGGAAGTCAAGTCAGTCAGAGGCGCGGCTAGTTGGCTGAAATTGCGAATAAAACGCCGGTAAAAATTGGCGAAGCCCAGAAACCTCTGTAGGGCCTTACGGGAATCTGGGTTTGGCCAATCCACCACAGCCTTAACCTTCTCGGGATCCATGCGCACACCCTCGGCCGACACGATGTACCCTAAGAAAGGAACAGACTGTGCATGAAAATCGCATTTCTCCGCCTTGACAAAAAGCCCATACTCTAAAAGCCGCTGAAGCACTCGTCGGACGTGCTGAACATGTTCCTGGAGAGACGATGAAAAAATCAATATGTAGTCCAGGTAGACATATATGAATTGATCGACCATGTCTCTCAGCACGTCGTTGACGAGTGCCTGGAAGACCCCTGGGGAGTTGGACAAGCCGAAGGGCATGACCAAGTATTCAAAGTGCCCCTTGGGGGTGTTAAAGGCAGTCTTCCATTCATCTCCCCCCCTGATGTGGACCAAATGATAAGCGTTTCTCAAATCCAATTTCGTGAAGACTGACGCTCCCTGCAACCTCTCGAAGGCTGAAGATATTAACGGCAATGGATAAGTATTCTTTACCATAATATTATTCAGCCCTCGGTAATCAATACAAGGTCGCAGAGAACCATCCTTCTTCCCCACAAAAAAGAACCCCGCCCCCGCTGGAGAAGAGGAGGGTCGTATGAACCCCGCTGTTAGAGAATCAGAAATGTATTTCTCCATAGCCTCTCTCTCAGGGACTGAAAGTGAGTATAATTTGCCCTTAGGAGACGTACCTGGCAGTAACGCTATAGCACAGTCATAGGGACGGTGCGGAGGGAGAGAAGCACCCCGAGACTTACTGAACACTTCCTTCAGGTCGAGGTACTCCGTGGGCACGTTACACAGATTCTCCTGAAACACAGAGCCAGAAACAGACGGACAAGCAGAGACAAGTCAAGACTCATGACATTTAAAGGGATAGTTCACCTGCTTAACCCCAATGCATCCAAGATGTAGGTTACTTTGTTTCCTCAGAAAAACACAAACGAAGATTTTTAACGAAAACCGGTGCAGTCTGCCAGCCTTATCATTGACCTGGATGGGCACCAGACCTTTAAAAGTAAACAAAAACATGCACAGACAAATCCAAATTACACCCGCGGCTCTTGATGATACATTGATATCCTAAAACACGAAACGATCGGTTTTTGTGAGAAACTGAACAGTATTTATATAATTTTTTACCTTTGATACACAGCCACGTCCATCTGTCATGTGCACGAGTTTGGCATCAGTCACGTCAAATGAGCACGCGCTCTGGCGTAGAATACGCAAACGCCGGAAGCGATCTGTCGCGTGTATACGACACTCATTGTTTACACAGTGCACAGAGATTGTGTGTATAGCGGCTATTCAAAATGGTAATTACTTGCGCGTATCCTGATTGTTTAAACCGATTTAAAGCTAAAAGATTACGTTAGTTTGCGCAAACTCATCCGGGACTTTTCACAGATTTCCCCTTACGACGTTTGCGTATTCTACGCTAGAGCGTGTGCTAATGTGACGTGACTGATGCACATGACAGATGGACGTGGCTGTGTATCAAAGGTAAAAAATGATATAAATACTGTTCAGTTTCTCACAAAAACTGATCGTTTCGTGTCTTAAGACATCAATGTATCGTCACGAGCCAAGGGGTGTAATTTGGATTTGTCTGTGCATGTTTTTGTTTACTTTTAAAGGTCTGGTGCCCATCCAGGTCAATGATAAGGCTGGCAGACTGCACCGGTTTTCGTTAAAAATCTTCGTTTGAGTTTTTCTGAGGAAACAAAGTAACCTACATCTTGGATGCATTGGGGGTAAGCAGATAAACATCAAATTTTCATTTTTGGGTGAACTATCCCTTTAATGCTCCATTCAGACACCGACTTCAGCTGCTAATCAATCCGTGGGTTGTGTTTGATGAGCCAGGGGTGTCCTAATACAACGGGTGCATGGGGGGAGTCCAGGATGTAAAAGCGGGTGCTCTCACGGTGGTTGCCAGACATGGTTTTGATGAGCAAAAGAAAAATCCATAAAATTACCTTCCGCCCCCGAATCTAGCAGTGCAGTGCAGTGAAGATCGTGATGCTGTCATCTTAGCCTAACCTAACCGGGAGGAGCGTGGAGGTAGAGCTGGATGAGGACTTAGTAGCGGAGATCCCACCCGACAGTAGCCTCACACTTACTGCCGGGCTGGCCCTTTTACTGGGCAGCTAAAGGCGAAGTGCCCCGCTGCCCCACAATATAAACAAAGGCCTTGGGACCTCCGCCTCTCCTTCTCCTCCCGAGTAAGCTGAGCCCGACCCACCTGCATGGGCTCGGGATCGCTGAACGGGCCGACCGCGTCACTGCCGCTGGTTCGAGATGGAAAGCCCTCCCCAGGGGGGAGCCGAGCGGGTAACCACCGTCGCTCGGCTCGGGAGAGTCGAGCGTCTACCCGCAGGGCCAGGTCGATAAGGCTGTTGAGGTTGGTGGGTAGATCCAGGGCATAAATCTCCTTTTGGACGTGGTCAGCCAACCCATGCAGGAACATGTCCCACTGCGCCTCCTCGTTCCATTGGCACTCAGCCGCCAGGGTGCGAAACTCGATCGAATAATCAGAAACGGATCTCCCCCCCGTCGGAGATCCGCCAAGGTCGGAGATCTGCCAAGGTCCACGCGTCCTCCCTCCCTGAGACCGCGCGGTCAAACACCCTCTTCATTTCGGCATTGAGTGCTAAGAACGAGGCGCAACAGGGATCTTGATTCTCCCACACCGCCGTTCCCCACAGTGCCGCCTTCCCCGTCAACAGGGTGAGCAGAAAAGAAAAAGAAAGAAAGAAAGTGCATAGAACATCTAGTGAGGAAAGCCCGGCAGAAGTTCAGCTCACCGCTGTAAAGCTCCGGTGGGGGAAGGCGGGGCTCCGGTTGGTGAGCTGCCCCAGATGGTCCGGGTGGGGACCACGACACTGAGTCGGCACTGCTTTGGGGCTACTAGGAGCCGTGGACGAGCTGGAGCGCTTTGGCGGGAAGAGCTGCGGTGAGGCGTTCAGCGAAGCCCTCCACTGCAGGTCCAAACAGGCCAGTGGGGGAAACCGGGGAGTCGAGGAAGGGGACATTATCCACGTCCTTGATCTCAGTAAGGTTCAGCCACAAGTGGCGTTTGAGCACTACTAAGCTGGCCATTTACCTGCCAGTCGCCTGGGCCATCATGTTTTGGCGTGTAAAGCCAGGTCAGTCGCACTGCACAGCTTTCTGAAAGCCGCGTCGTCCAGGCCAGACTCATCCATGGAGGAGTTTGGCCTGATAAACTTGCTGGACCGCCATAGAATGAAGCACTGGGGCCTCTTGTCCAGCCAACGAATAGGCTCGTCAAGCAAGGGTTGATGTCATCTTACACAGGTTAGAGGGGTGGGTGGCCTTTGCTTTCCAGCCAATTGCCGTGGGGGGCAGACATGCGCAGCCACTGACTCATCCAGGGGAGGCAGCTTGTCGTACCCCTTTTCTTCGGCGTCTTCGACAGAGGTGAGGGCGGACGAAGAGAAGGCACGTAGGTGGGCCGAGTAGGGGGCAGGTCATGACTTTGTAATTTTGCCATGGACCTCAAGAAAGAATGGCGAAG
The DNA here is from genome assembly GCF_049309525.1 of Garra rufa. Classification (NCBI taxonomy): domain Eukaryota; kingdom Metazoa; phylum Chordata; class Actinopteri; order Cypriniformes; family Cyprinidae; genus Garra; species Garra rufa. The sequence goes on along the minus strand of NC_133361.1, from coordinate 78,664,342 downwards.
CTTGTTGACGAGCAGGAACCATTCATCCAGGTAAAATCCAGCTTGTCAACAGCTTTAGACAGGACGCGGAGTAATTCGGCATCCATGCTCGTGCTGGGCTGTGTAGACGGCAAGGGGCGGGGACGTGAGATAAGCCAGACAGCTCCTTCCGCATCTGAAGTTGCTAATGACATACAGTCGTCCAAAATGTCGCACTCGCTCCCACCAAAAGAGACCAGAGCTTCTTGTAGAGCAAAGGATTGAGTCTCGTGAAGCGAAGACGAAGAGTAGTTGCTGAAGGAAAAAGATCTGAGATCCTACGTCGAAATGCCCGCTTATATAGCCAGATAGCCCCGCCCCTTCTGGCAGGCTTCATCGCCATAGGCTCGTGCAGCTCCACTGCCAAGCCATTGGTTCGTTTTTTGTATTCACTGCACAAATACAGTTACACTGCATTATTGAAAAATGCTTAGCGTCTTAAGACAGACGCAGTGAGTAAAGTATCGATAGAGAACTCATTCATGATTCCCAGCATGCATTTTAGTTGATCTGTTTATCTGAATTAGTTTGACGATTGTTACTATTGTTGAGGTTTGTATGACGAGTGTTAATGTCTAAATCTTTCTGCCTATTTCTACAGTATTTTTGCATTTGTGATACAAGACATTTACATCAGTAATGAAAAATCATCAATGTTAATCAGTATTATTTCTGTTCTTTATTTCAGCTTGACATTCATCACAAAAAGAAATTTATTCCAACTTAACCTTTTTTTTAATGCCATATGTGTTTACATTGAAACACTATTGTAGCACATAAAGATACTCAATGAAAGGAAACCGCACTGCACAAAAGGTTAAAAACAAATCACATATGTGCTCAATATGTGTAAATAAATGTATTTGGTGGTTTAACCTTGCTTATTGGAATACCCCATATGTGTGATCAGTATAAAAACTCCTTTAATGCAGTTGTTTTTTCTGATGAAGTGAAACAGAAAGTACACATTGCTATGAATTACAGGAATATGCCTGGTTTAGAGGAAATTCGGGGAGTGGTTGGTAATCTCTATGTAAATGAGACAGTTTCTTTAAAGGCCTTTAACCAGCAACAAAACAAAAATATTAACCAATGTCTGTACACCCACACTGTAAATGCTATTATGTGAGATTTTGTATTTATAGCATGTTGTACGAGATTAATACCTCTTAATTATAAATTTTTTTACACAGCTTTCTCTGTGCTTTACATTTATTGTCTTTTTTTTCAGACCTCCAAGTCAAAGACCAAGACCAACCAGTTTGACAGAAATAATGTCAATCTGGGGTGTATTCCCAAAAGCATCATGGTGGTTAAATTGCATAGACCATAGTTGCTTTTGTGACTGGAAGTCAATTGTACTTCTTGCGTTTCTCTTGTGTCTGTTCTTGTTTGCATTTTCTTTAGTGATTCTGCCTGTTAACAGCAAGTGTTTATCACTAATGCTCAGTCAGCACTTATTTCATCAATTATTAACAAGTTGTTAATTAAGGTCAGACACTTGGTGCAAGACCAAAACCAAGACAAAAACCATTCAAAAGTGGATTTAACAAAATAAATGAAGTAAATGTTGAACCCTGTACTATGTATTAGCAAATTTGCATGCATGGGCATGTTTGTTCATTGTTCATTGTTATATCAGGTGAGTGGGAGGAGTAAAGCAGTCTCTATATACCTTCTAGACTGTCATGCATGTTCTTTCCTCTCAAATGAGCTGCATGTCACATTCGGAAAACTATTTACACCATCAGCCAACTGCAACAAGTAAGTTTTCTTATTCATAAATGTATAATAACTCTTTAAAAATGGTTTAGTCTGACTCTTTTTACCATAAATATTTGGAGACAACAGTTTTTAGTCGTCACTGTGTGAATTACTGTAGAATGTCTTAAACCATTTGTACTTAGCAGATAATTTTAAAAGCATTTTGTCTGTTTATGACCAGAGATAAGTGGAGATATATTTACATAATTTTCTATAAGAAATGATCTGAAATAGCAAATACAATCAAAACTCAACACAAATTATTATTATTACTATTATTAGTTGTTCACATACTAATAACGACCTTGTCATCGTTCAATAAATCATTTAGATGAGAGCATGTAGAGTCACAGACATCAAGAATAACAACGCAAAAGACAGTCAACTGTTAAGAGTCCAACTAAAGCATCACTATAATGGTAAGGCGGCTCGCGGCGGCACTACAGATGGCATCCCCAGATGACAATCCCCGGTCTACCTCTATAGCTGTTTATGTTGTACTCCGGCAGCTGCAGGCAGTTCTCCAAAGTAGAGTTGAAAATAAGTTAACAAGTCAGACGTCCTGTTTGTGTTGTTCCTTTAATGCATTATCCTGGAATAAATGGCAAAATGCATAAAAACTCAAACCTGATGAGATGTATAATTGGTTTTAAACAGGATACTACTACACAGTATAAAAATACAAAATAGAACTGTTTGGTCTCTCTTTTTGTGTAATGTTTATCAAACCAGGAAAATGTGGCAATGTGAAGTGTTCTGTAAGGACAACCGTCTGCATGTCCGTATTGAACGTGCTTTTCAGCTTGTAGCAAATATGTAAGGAATAATTGACGACGGGCCGTTGAATTCTTAGAAAATAATGCACACCCGAGGTGGTGATGCAGCCACGATGCTTAGTGGAGTGGCCGTTACACGGTGCATTATTTCGTAGAATTCAATGGACAGAAGTAAATAATTCCGCTTATACTACGGTTACCACACCTCAAGACATCGATCAGATGATATATTTCGAGACATTCGTCCAGTTCTATGTCCTTAAAACGCTATTGTAAGTAGGATTCATTTCTTACGCAGCTCATTCAACCCTTCGATGCTAGTTCCAAAACGTCATTTTAGACCTAGTAACGACACTTGAGCCGTTGATAGCAGTTTCGACAGACAAGCAGACAGACAGCAAGAGAGAGGGAGAGAGATTAAGTTCGTAAATTACCTCTTTCAAGTCTGTGCGTCTCAAACATGATTGGCAGTATCGTTAAAAGCGTAAGTTCATTCTCTTCAAGACCACGCTGTTTCCTCGCTTGTGAGAAATGTCATGTAGTTTTCAAGTAGTTAATCGTCAGAGCTGTGCTAACAACATTAGCGCGTATGCTAACGTGTGTGCAAACTGAATGTGTGTGCGTCTGTGAGGAAGAGAGAGTAGGAGAAATAGAGTATGTGCTTTCCGAACATAATAAAACATAATATTGTGGCAAAAACATGGAAATAATCTGTCGTTTTTATCCTATTGTTTATTGTATTTATTTGTTTGGCCAGTTTCGTTGTGGGTTTTGGTTATTTTGCTGATTTGGGCTGTAAGGACCCTTGAAAATAACTGAAGCCGTGTGGCGAAGTAATATACATCTACATCTTTGGCAGCAAACCAGCCGGGTAATAGTTAACGTTACCCAGTTTGTTTCAGCGCGCGCAAGAACGAACACCACCTCACATGATATCGCTCAGGTCCTACTCATAGTACTCTCAACATATAAATAAATCCACGTAAATTTAAGAAGAAAGACCTGCACTTAACATATAAAAAAATTATCTACAAAAAAAATTGGGCTCGAAAATTTAATACCTCATCGGATGACGTTTGTTTCTTTTTAATGCCCTTAATTTTGGCTAATTTCATTTACTACCTTTTACAACCCCGCGGACACCCTGGCCGAGTTACAGCTAAAACTCCTTGCTAACGGCTACACACGCACACACACACACACACACACACACACTGGTTTACATGTTTTATGGGGACATTCCATAGGCGTAATGGTTTTTATACTGTACAAACCGTATTTTCTATCGCCCTAACCCTACCCTAACTTACACCTAAACCTAGCCCTTACAGGAGATTTACAAGTGCATCTGAAGACGCGGCACCGGCGCCGTGCTATTAACGTTACATGGAAGAAAAAAAAAACACATCCCTGTTTACTTTAAATTACTGTCACTTGCAAATGTGAGCTTAGAAATACATTTGAAGCCAGTATTTTAAAATTTGCTAACATTAGTTTCCAGGCACACACAAAGTCTTTTGAAGCCACTGGCTATCTTAATTACAAATCACATCAAGAGCCTCAGTTGTCTTGATTATTCACTTCTACAACAATATAAAACCTGAAAGACTGTAGAAATTTACCAGCTATATTATTAAAATTAACGTAATTCTTACCTTAAAGTTCAGTCTCCCGCTTTCCAGTGGCTGCTGCTTTCGACAGTGCCCGACGACGGTTGGCGCGAAATACCCAGAATGCACCACACGGGGCGCAGTTGGGGCGGAGTAAATACAACGAGCTAATTGTTTGTTGTGTGGGTCTGCACAAGAAGATTTGTTGAGCCATTTACATACAAATTGTTTGTTGTGTGGGTCTGCACAAGAAGCTTTGTTGAGCCATTTACATACAGCTTGTTGAGGACAAAAATCAAAATGACTAGTGATTTTAACAAATGTAGAATAATTCACAACATGATATATTCATGTCAGGAGACAAACAATGTTTTTTATTGTTATTATCAAAGGCTTAATTATGTCATAACTACAAATTCTTAGATATACTTTTTTCAGTGTATTCAGTAGTAATAAAAGAAATAACAAAGACAATTGAGCTCATAATTAATTAATGCTGCAATGCATGATGGCAGGCATGGATGAGTTTTGATTGGCTACAACCAGAGGTGGAAAGTCCAGGGGTCAGAAAAAAAAAGAGTATGCCAAAAGTCCCCGATGGTCTACTATTTCAGGTCGATTTTTGAAGTGTGGATCCGTGCACACTCTAATGGCTAATATTGTCCACAATCCATTGCACTTTGGCAAAGGATTCGGCCCAGAACTACAAACACAAATAAAACGCGTTAAAAAACTACAAGTATGGCGGATATGCACGACCGGCAGAGATGTTTAAAAAAAGGAGTTAAAGTTACTAATAATCAACATTTAACCTGTCACGAATTGAGTTGTCCTGTCATCATAAACTCTTGCACTACACATCATGGACTTCATTCCCCACAAGCCACTGCACTAATCACTGCATCCACCTGCTCCTTGTTTCTCACTGCACTGATTACCACTCACACCTGCACCTCATTTCTAGGACTGCATTTAAGCCACTCTCACACTCAGCTTCTTGGCGAAGTCTTGTATTGCCCCGGCTGCATTTCTGAGCGTTTCTTCCCGTGTTTGTTTTCCTGTGTTTGATTCCTGGACTTCCTCCCGTGTTTGATTCTCGCTGCCAGCCCCGACCTTTCTGCCTGTGTTTTGACTACGATTTCTGCCTGCCCCTGTGTGTTTGTTTTGTTTTGTCTGTACTAATAAAATGCTGCAAATGGATCCGCTCGTCTCCGACCGTCCCTGTGACATAACCTGGTAAAACAAAATATTTATTTAATGTTATCTGTGTTATATTTAATCTGCAACAACAATGTAAACTTTTATTAACACCCGTTTGGTCGTAAAATTTTTAATGCATCATAATGCAGAAAATATGAGCAGAGTTTTCGGTATGAAAGACCCATGAATGGCAGATCAACGCGCTACTTTTCTCTCCAATACGGTAGGATGTTAAATTAAATGAGGTGGATGTTACTGTGACAAGATGATTGACAGGCCAGTTTACTGTGACAGGGTAAAGATGCAATTGTGTGACATGTAAGTATGTCCCAAAGCTTGCCTACTCTTCTACTACACACTCAAAAGTGTGTACTTTTTATTCACCAAAAGAGTGCATACTTTAAGGGCTTAGTATAAGTATGAACATTGGGACGCAGTGTATGACTTTACAGAAATGACTTTGTCCAATCTTTGACCTCCTGCTTAAAAACTGTGCTAATTAGCAAATCCAGGTGATTAGAACAACAAAACACCACTGATAACTTTAACTTTCTAAACCTGGACTTTCTACCTCTGGCTACAACATGCTTATTTGATGGTCACCGTTGTTGCTATTCTCGCACTGATTCTTGATGTCTGTGTGTCCAAAACATTTTATTTGTTTTGTAAGATTGTAATAGGGATTAATTACATAATAATTTATAATTTAGCTCAAAGGGAAATCGAATATGATTCAATAGGGAATTTCTACAGAATCGCTGTTTTACGGCTGGTCAAGAGTCGATCTGCGATTCATTCACAAACCGTAACAGAAACTCTGCGATGGGTATTACTATCCAGGATATAGTGAAAACACTATATATTAGCACAGTAGCAAAATCAGCAGTTTAAGGCAGTAACTTGTAAGCACGAAACACAAGATACTTAATAAAAATATGAATTTATTAGATAAACCTAACACATACAAACTAATCTAACATAAACACGCATTCACACAGGTTGCAGAAAGAGAAAATGAGGAAAGAATGAGTTTAAAGGAATGAAAATATGAAGTCCCAAGTTATAGCAATGTGCATTTGCTTAGACCTGAACAACCATCAATCACTTAATTAACCCTCGTATTGAGTCTCTCAAAGAGGTTATTAAACTTTATATCAAAATGCACCAGTTCAGTAAGATTCTAGAGGTTACTTGCGCATTGCCTTTGGGAATTCCTTTGGTTGCGTCGCTTCAAAAAGGGGCTTTCCCGAGGTTGCTGATTGGTTGGTGGTCGGTCAATGTGATGTCTTCTTGGGCGTTGGCTGGATATGAGAGTTGTGAGTGCGCTGATAAAGTTCGGGTCAACGAAGACGTTTAAGTCGGTCGCGGCTTGCACAAACTTAACTAGACACGAAACTCTCAACGGAAAGAAATAAAAGTATTAAAGTAAAAGATAGAGGTGTGGTGATCTCCTCATGTTTCCTTGAGGTGAGGAGGCTGGCATGCAGGCCAGGCGGCGTCGAGACGCGGCGGCGCGAAGCACGTGAAGAGCGTTGTAAGGAGTGAGAAAAGTTGCAAGAGAAGAGAGGATTTGAGGGTGTCCTTGAGTTTTTAAACTCAGCCTTTGGACACCTCCCAAAATGATGTCTTGACCAATTAGAACATTGGCTGAACTCCGGTGGGCTGCTGGTCCCACCTTCCAAACCATAAATCACCATGTTATCTTATTAGTCCCGTGATCCCAAATTCCCGCTCTTTGCAGAGATAGATTTGGACATGATTTCTATAACAAGACTATAATACATTTCGCAAAGAATTGAATTACAGGAACATTTTGAGAATGCGATTTCCAACTCAGACATATCAAACATCAATATAAACCATTAAACTATTCAAGAGTTATCAAAAGGGACATACACAATGAGTGATTAAAACATAATAGACAAATGTATGGGTTACATATATAAATAGGAAATTATGCAGAGAAATGATGAGTTGCTCATGAGTCCTTTAAGCATAATTTTGGGTGCATATGTACATCAATAGACAGTTTTCTGTGCCCTTCTGTGAGGGTCTGTTCTCTAAGCTGGGAGGTCAAAAGTTTAGGGAAGGAATTTCCGTTGTGTCCTGTGTGTGGGGGAAAACCAACCATATCGCTAATGACTTTAATCATGTGATGTTCAAAATGTGCATCTCTTTGACCATTAATCTTGGTTACTTGCTCCAAATTTGACAATCTCCTTATTCGAAGGATTTGATTATGAAGAAGTGTCTTTGTGTTAATTTTGCAAGTTCTTGGTTAGTTAGGTCTGCTTCAGGCTGGCGTTCTGGCGTCAGGCTATGAAACGTCAGATTTATGATGGGGGGGCCTCTTGTGGAATGTGAGTCTGTAGTGTTTTTACTTCTAATCGACTCTCCCAGATTGTTTGATTCGCGCTGATATACTACATATCCCCCTTTCGATCGGTGATGTGTTGTTGGCAGAAGACATCGACGAGCGCTGGAGAAACACAGGCAGAAGAAGCAGACACAAACACAGCAAACAACAAGACAACACTTCCAGGACAGTTACTGTACCGGTGCATGGCATTACGTTATTCGGGTACAGGTAGTACCTGGAAAATGGTCGAATTCACATAGAAATTGTTGTTCAAATTTGTTCTCGTATAACGATGCTTTGATCAAATTTTGTGGTTAAATTTGTTTGTTTATTTAAGGTTTTAAATTTAGAGACGTTCTGGTGACATCTGTGGTAAAATGATTTGACCTATCTTGCATGGAGCTCTCTGGCTCCCATTCAGTTCAGAATGGTTTGCGGATATTAGGTGTGGCAAGTCAATCCTAATATCAGACCTTTGACCCTTGTAGGGTGGCTAGGAGTTTCACCTGCTAAAGCAAGAGGGGAAGGAAAGCGATAGGCAAGAGGAAAAAAACAAAACAAAGAAAATTAGCTGCGGGTTTTCCTAGTCAGGGTTGCGAGTACTATTGAGCTAGGATGGCAGGTGCAGCTGATGTGTCATGTACCTTAACATAGTGTCAGGTGTTCTACCTGGGGTGAGGCTAGTTGCATGTTGTAAAACTATGTTAAACTGAGATTTGAATATTCTACTCGTGGGAAGAATATGTTTGTCAAAGGTGTTATCAGTAGGTGTGGTTACCTCTGGGTGTGAAAGTTAATTGTGTAGTGTATGTATGGTCAGATCTGTTTCAGTCTGTTTTGGCTCCCCCTTTTCTTGTAGGTCGGTGAAGATGCTCTCTGCATCCTTGGCTTGGATGAGGGTGTGTTCAGATGGGGGTCAGTCTAGCAAGGCAGGAAGTTCTTTGGCAGACAGTCGGAGGTAGTTTGGCATGGCTGTGTGAAGCTGGGGTGCAAAACTTTGTCTCCTATGTTGCATTTCACTTGTGATGCCTTCTGGTTGTGGCAGACTTTCTGACCTTCTGTGCTTTAGTGGTTGCTGTTACACAGACATGAATGTGGTTCATGGAGTTGAAGTTCATTTGACAGTTTCTTTGTAAGTGATGGGTGACTGAGGTGATGTTCTTTGGTACCTCAGAGTTTTCATCAGCGGTTGGCCGTGAGAGACTTGTTTGTTCTGGGTGGTTGTTGAACAGGTGCTTGTCATCTCTGATGCGGTGGTGTACCAGGTGATTGTCGGCCTTCCGTTCTGTCGCTGGTCACAGCGAGCATGACTTCTGTTTCTAGTCATTTGTGTCTAGCTGGTTTTCAAGGAACTCTTTCAGTTGTTTCATGACTTGTTCCATGTCTTCTGAGGGTGAACAGTCTTGTTCTTGTGTAGACTTAGCACTGTGGGTGTCTAAGTGGTGCTGATGTGGGTTCTGTCTTTGCTTACCCACTCTAGTTGTTGTTGGACAAGCCGGTCGTTTGGCTTTGCACGTCCAGTTAGGTTTCCAGCTGATCCTTTCTTTTGGGCTTCTTGAGAAGTGTGGCTGGTCCCATGGCTTTTCCCAGCGGTTGGGCTGATAGCTGTTGTGGACATGGGGCTCACGTTCTCTTTGCTCTTGATGGAAGACTCGGGTGTTGTGATGCCACTGGGTGTCGTCCAGTGCAAGGCTTGAGTCTTCGGTTACAGAGTTCAAGAGTGTGGAGGTTTTGTTACCTTTCTTTGAGGTCAACTTTTGCTTGGTGTAGGCCTTCTGTGTTAGATCGCGCAACTGTTGGATGGTCATGGAGCGCGGACAGGCCATGACGCCGAGGTGACGACTGACTCCAGGGTGCAGATTTTTCAGGAAAAGGCTTTTGAAATTCACCTCTTCTTCAAGGTCAAGTTTGTTGTGTGCACCGAAGTAGGCTTTTCGGAGTCGGTTGTAGTAGGTTTGTGGCGTCTCTTGTCGACCTTGTTTGGTCTCCAAGGCGGTTAACAGTCCATATTCAGACTCAGGGTCTGTAAACTCTTTGATCAGGACCTCACAAAGTAGCTGGTAGTTTGACTTTGTGTGACTGAGTTGTCGATCTATGAAGTTTCGTACCTCGACACTTGACGTTGCTCTTAGGAGGTACAACCTGTCTCTGTCAGTCACGTGAGGTCTCATTTCTAAATGAAAATTAATATCTTGCAGGTGGGCCTGGATGTCGTGGCCCTCTTTGGAGTTCGGGTCAAACTGGCTGATGCTTTTAGACAGCTTGTTGAGGTCTTTGATGGTCAACCCATATGCAGCTCCAAGGTCTGCTTGGATGGGGTTTCTGCTTTCAGTGGCAGGAAAGAGCTGTGTGGCGAAGGCCAGTGAGGTTTCGGGTGGTGGCCCTTCGCTTCTTTCGTTGGATGTGTGTTCTTGGATGTGAGACTTAGCTCTGCTCAGCAGTGGTGAGGCTGAGATATGCTTCGCTCTTCTTGGCTCTTGTTCCAGCTCAAAAGCATATTTTAACTCTTTTCTGACCACGTAGAGCTCATTGTTGGCATTGTCTAGATGTTGGGTCAGATTGTCTATGTCAGTGCTGTACCTTTCAAGGTGGTTTTCTAAGGCACTGATTTCAGCATTCTTGTCGCTGATGTCGTTCTTGGCTTTATCTAGTAGCTGTTCGGCATACTGGAGTCTGTTTACCAGGTCTCTCTGGGCAGCCTTTGCTTGTTGCTGGTCAAGTTGAGCTGTTGCCAGGGCTGCTTGAAGCTTTTTGACTTGTTCCGTTGTTTCCTGCTCCCTCTCGTTGGGTGCTTTGAGTTGATCTTGAACTTTCACTTCCAGCTTGTCTATGCGGCGTTGAGCACGTGACAGCTCCTCTTGAAGATGGGTGATGTGCTTGTCGCTCAGTTTTAGCTGGGTTGTGAAGGCATCGCTTAGGGAGCTGGTGATTTTGACTAGCTCCTCGTGGTTGTTGTTCTGGCTTGAATCTTGTGTCAGGAACCTTCTCATTAAGAATAATAACAGTTCAAAGGTCTTGGGGGTGAGGCTGTCCGTCATGCCTCTCAGCCAAGTGTTCACATCTTCCCCGTGGGCAAGGGGGTCTGCAGTCTGTGGCATGTTGGCACGCTGAGGAGAAGGGAGACTGACACAGATCTGTGTGAAGTAGAAGCCTATGTGTGGTGGGACAACTAAGTGTTGTGTCAGTGATTGTGAACCCCTAATGAAGTGTGGCGAAGATAGTGTTGGTCTCAGGGTGTCTAGGTAGACTAGGGATGTGAAGGCTTCGTCACTCTAATGAGAAAGAAGAAAAAAAGAGAAAAAGGTGAAAACAGGTCAGTGAAATAAAACAATTCCCTTTTCCAATGGGAGGAATTTTACCAAGATTTTGTTAAAAAGGTAAACAATATTATTATATCTCGGTTCGAGACGTGAGAATATAATAATAGTGCTGGTATCTCTTTTCTTAGTCTGACAGGATTGACACCGAACACCTTACAGTTGGACCGCTTACCAAGGAGGCTTCGAAAACAACGGGTGTTCAACACTTATCTCTAATAATTGATCTCAGTATGGGATGAGATGCAAAAATTTGGAATGCGTTTTCAAATTCAGGGAGGTTAGGAAGAACGAAAGAGGGTTTGATTACAATCAAATTCATAAGGATGATTACTGTTCTTTGACAAGATTTTGCATTTCATTCACTTAGAATCGATTGATGGTTCTTACAGGTCCCTGCAAATGTGAGGAGGAAAGAAGAAAGAAAACAGGAGAGACTTGGGTAGAAGGGAAGGGAAGGAGACTCAGTAAATTGAGTGGATTGGGTCCACTCACAGGCTGCGTGGCTGTTATACCCGACTACGAGTAGAGTGTCGTTTTATAGTTGCTGCACAACTAATAAAACAACAATAAAATTTGAGTGAAAGAGAGTTGTCTTTCTAATTTATTTGAACTCGTAGTGAGGGATAACAATGTCTCCTATTAAAGCTCAGGTGTGTCGTTCCCAAGCTAGGATACAAGGAGGTAAAGATGAAAGGTAGGGTAAAGTGAAATTAAAAGTAATAAACGGCAAAGTAATCAAAATGAAATTAAATGCAGGAGGAAATAAAACAAAATAAATAAATAAAATAAAAAATAAAAATGGAGGTTAATTGTATAACCAAGAGAGGAAGAAATAGGGGTAAAAACGCAATTAAAGAAATGAGTAAGTGTGATTCTGAATAGAATCTGTTGATAGGGGTAAATCAATTAATTAGGTAAAATAAGTTACCCTTAACTTTCAAAGTTCAAGGCTTATTAGTACCTAAAATGATTGACCTAAAAGAGAGAATACTAGAAATAATGATCATATGAAATGACCAGATGAGGAAATTCAAATGAGTCCAAATAAATTTAATGTTTGAATTAAATTTCAATTTGTCACAATTAATAATTGTGAAGTAATGTTCCCCTTTCTAGTAAAATGCATATAAAGTGGTAAAGTTAGAAAATTGAGAAATAGGACAGAAAAATAGACCAACAGGTGTATATTAGTTCAGAGGTTTAAAGGGTTAAATCACTTTAGCTTTGCCCACACACACTTTATTCAACCACTGGATGTTAATGTTAACTGCTAACCTTTGAGGCTAATCTTTAGCATGGACTTCAATGTAAAAGCAACAGTTTCGTTAGCTTAGCAATAGCAACACCGTAGAGTTTGTTTATAGTATGACGTCAATGTGCTGCGCGTGCGCAGTTCAGAGTTGCTCCGGAAGTAGGTTAAGACTTCCGAGTCACCATCGTAGCTACGGCAACCAAAACAAACTATAGTGAGCTAAGCACATGAAGCATTACATTGCAAGTTCAGTTAAGAATGTTACATGAAATGGCAGCGCATTTCAACACTGTACTGTACACATAACAAGACCACTTCTAGTTGGTTTTGCGATGTGGCGGTTTAAACTCTTAGTTCGTTCAGAGTTGGATTTAAACTTTATTTAAGTGGCAGCTTGGCGCTGCAAATGAGGAAACAAAATAATAAATGATCTCGGCGGATCATAAATCTCCGTGCCAGTTTCTCTGAGCACGTAGACACAACAGATTTTATTCGCTGTTGTTTAGAGTTAAACTTTACTTGATCAAGGTTTGAAACACTCCCGTTTAAATCGCACTGTTTCACTTAGTGAACAGACACAAACAGGCAAGCATTATTTCTAATGTTTAACCAGGGGAGTCACATTACATAGTTGCTTTGACAATGGAACACGCATTGACAATTAAACTATGAATAATAAGGCCTTTAAAAATAGATTGAGGGACACGCTCAAACTATTCTTTATCCGTCGATTTATTTTCACTTTTATTTACTGTAGTTTAGCTCCGTTCAGCTAACGGTGACTGAGATTCCCTGCCGGGAATATAGCAATTGAATGGCACTGGAACACGCAATGACATTAATTCAACTATAGATAAGGCATTATAGAAAATGAGGGACACGCTCAATTTCGACCTTATTGTACGATCTCAGACGTTAACTTTAAACTCACTTACTACAGTTTAAAAAGTAGAGAGACGTTCTCGAGTTACCGTCCTCTGCATTCACTCTAGGTTTCATTCATTCAAGGGGGCGGCCGCGCTGCTTACGTCACACACACACACACACGCACATACAGTCTAGACTCAGACGCTCTCATCCACAGAAATAGAAAATATTAAATAACTTGGTTGTGCTTACAATTTAGATTAAACTGCCCGCATTCTCTCCACCAATTAATGTAAGATTGTAATAGGGATTAATTACATAATAATTTATAATTTAGCTCAAAGGGAAATCGAATATGATTCAATAGGGAATTTCTACAGAATCGCTGTTTTACGGCTGGTCAAGAGTCGATCTGCGATTCATTCACAAACCGTAACAGAAACTCTGCGATGGGTATTACTATCCAGGATATAGTGAAAACACTATATATTAGCACAGTAGCAAAATCAGCAGTTTAAGGCAGTAACTTGTAAGCACGAAACACAAGATACTTAATAAAAATATGAATTTATTAGATAAACCTAACACATACAAACTAATCTAACATAAACACGCATTCACACAGGTTGCAGAAAGAGAAAATGAGGAAAGAATGAGTTTAAAGGAATGAAAATATGAAGTCCCAAGTTATAGCAATGTGCATTTGCTTAGACCTGAACAACCATCAATCACTTAATTAACCCTCGTATTGAGTCTCTCAAAGAGGTTATTAAACTTTATATCAAAATGCACCAGTTCAGTAAGATTCTAGAGGTTACTTGCGCATTGCCTTTGGGAATTCCTTTGGTTGCGTCGCTTCAAAAAGGGGCTTTCCCGAGGTTGCTGATTGGTTGGTGGTCGGTCAATGTGATGTCTTCTTGGGCGTTGGCTGGATATGAGAGTTGTGAGTGCGCTGATAAAGTTCGGGTCAACGAAGACGTTTAAGTCGGTCGCGGCTTGCACAAACTTAACTAGACACGAAACTCTCAACGGAAAGAAATAAAAGTATTAAAGTAAAAGATAGAGGTGTGGTGATCTCCTCATGTTTCCTTGAGGTGAGGAGGCTGGCATGCAGGCCAGGCGGCGTCGAGACGCGGCGGCGCGAAGCACGTGAAGAGCGTTGTAAGGAGTGAGAAAAGTTGCAAGAGAAGAGAGGATTTGAGGGTGTCCTTGAGTTTTTAAACTCAGCCTTTGGACACCTCCCAAAATGATGTCTTGACCAATTAGAACATTGGCTGAACTCCGGTGGGCTGCTGGTCCCACCTTCCAAACCATAAATCACCATGTTATCTTATTAGTCCCGTGATCCCAAATTCCCGCTCTTTGCAGAGATAGATTTGGACATGATTTCTATAACAAGACTATAATACATTTCGCAAAGAATTGAATTACAGGAACATTTTGAGAATGCGATTTCCAACTCAGACATATCAAACATCAATATAAACCATTAAACTATTCAAGAGTTATCAAAAGGGACATACACAATGAGTGATTAAAACATAATAGACAAATGTATGGGTTACATATATAAATAGGAAATTATGCAGAGAAATGATGAGTTGCTCATGAGTCCTTTAAGCATAATTTTGGGTGCATATGTACATCAATAGACAGTTTTCTGTGCCCTTCTGTGAGGGTCTGTTCTCTAAGCTGGGAGGTCAAAAGTTTAGGGAAGGAATTTCCGTTGTGTCCTGTGTGTGGGGGAAAACCAACCATATCGCTAATGACTTTAATCATGTGATGTTCAAAATGTGCATCTCTTTGACCATTAATCTTGGTTACTTGCTCCAAATTTGACAATCTCCTTATTCGAAGGATTTGATTATGAAGAAGTGTCTTTGTGTTAATTTTGCAAGTTCTTGGTTAGTTAGGTCTGCTTCAGGCTGGCGTTCTGGCGTCAGGCTATGAAACGTCAGATTTATGATGGGGGGGCCTCTTGTGGAATGTGAGTCTGTAGTGTTTTTACTTCTAATCGACTCTCCCAGATTGTTTGATTCGCGCTGATATACTACAGTTTCAAAAGCTTTTGTTCAAAATAAGTTTTAAAACATCTGTCTGATTATACCAAAAAATGCCAGACTTTATAATGTTCACAGGGTTGGCAAAAAAATAATGAAAACCTAACTCAGTCATTCAGGTCACAACATAATGATTACGTCAGAACATAATCAACACCACACAAACAAAATCTAACAATAAAAATTAAAGGGTCAAGAGCCCATTTCAGGGGTTAAAGTAAAAAAAAATCCTGAGCCTGAACTAATTTTTTTTTTGGGGGGGGGGGGGGTATTGACGATAATAAAAAAAATAAAGTAACAAGAGCTTAAAGTGCTTAAAAAACTGCTAAACAATAACAAGTGCTCAAAGTGCTAAAGAACTGAACTGCTAAACTGAAGATTAGAAGTAAAATCAAGGCCATTATCACTTATTTTTTCTTTTTTTTCTGGGTTGTAAATTCTGAATGACAAATCATGTTCTGATGAAATATGCACAAACGTATTTTTAAATCGCAGACACGGTCAGTCATAGACAACGGTGTGTCAGCTGTAACAGTTGCTCCCGGCAACTTTGTGGGCAGAGCCATATAGAAAGAGAGTTGCAACACTCAGGCTTCCATAGGAACTGAGGAATGCGGAAGTAGAGCGTGTGATGGAGCGGCCAATAGTTCCAAACAACCGATAGCTCCTGCATTGAAGCCCATTCATTTCAGCGCTTCTCAAGCACAATCGCTGGTAAATTGAACAAATTACTGCATTTCTTTACATTTTAACGCATCAGCTGACCTCTCGAAAAACTGGCCAATAGTGGTATTTTATGAAGCGTGTTATAGTTAATGTTTATCGTTAAAAAATAAACAGTTATACTGTAAATGCAGTTAGATAACGTGAGAAACACCGTAATAGCGACCATAACCAGATAATATGTCATATTTTTAAGTTTTTAGTCTTTCTGCAATCTTTCTCTCCCTGTAGGAGGTTGAATGAGTTTCAGTAAAGACTGCATTCAAGAAACACGATAAATATGTATGCTGAATGCAATTCATTACCTTGTGTTTTTTAAACACTATTTATCTTTTCTTTTATGTTAAATGCCATTTTTGCTTGCCTTTTATAATATTCACTTATGTTGTATATTTGAATATCATAAAACACGAGTAAATTACTTTTTTTATTTAACATTAAATCGTTAAATCGAAACATATAAAAAAGAGTGTTTGATCATGTCCAAATACTCATTCAAATGTATTTAACCTTAAATATTACACTAACTGTAATATATTATATACTATATTAGAAAATGTTATCTTTTAAATGGTCAGGATCATTATTGCACATATTTAGTACAAAAAACTCCTCAAAATATTTACTAAATAGAACTGAACTATATATTACAATTATTTAATTGAATAAAAGTTACACTTAAGGTACTTAAGTCACATTTGACTGCCAAAGAGTATGAGAACATATTAATGATGTCTCTTTATCACTCCCCAGAATAAAATGCGATTGTAAAGCGTATTCAGAGGAGTTATCAATACACAATCAATGCACATTGTCTGTTAATAATTACTCGAAATTGCTGCAAATATAGTAAAACTGCTGTCTATCCTACTTAAACCCATTCAAACACACTGACAGCGCGGAGTTGTTTGGAACTATTGAGCGCTCCATGAACCACGTGATCGTGCGGCGGCGAGATCAAAGCGTGTCGCAACTCTCTTTCTATATGGCTTTGGTCGTGGTAAGTTTGAATGCAAGGGCAGCGGCTCTATGACCGGAGTCTAAATCATGACGAGCAAGCACTGTCTTACCGCTGCTGGCATACAGTAGCTTCCTCGAGCAAATCGTGCAGAAACAGGCCCCGGGCTCTCTCAGTTTCTTGCACCAACTACCAAAAGGCTCGCCATCTCTACTTTCTTCAATCCACGCCCAGCGCCATTTATTTTTGAGTCCTTTATCTATTGCTAGGACATCCTCCCCAGGCTTCATAAACTTGCGCTCCATTTTTTTTCTCCGACAACTCTAACGTGACATTGACGTATGGGTGTCAATCATACTGTGTTGCAAGGACCCGCCCTTTTCTGCTTCTGATAGGCTTGTAACGTTAGTTAAATCTGCGTGTCTCTCATATGATTGGTAGGTGAAATAAAATGGCTCTAAAATATTAAACTGCATGCGCAGGCTCTAAAATATTTTTTTTTTCGCCTCACGGCCGCACGCCGGAGATCCGGCACGGTGCCGGAATACTTTAAGCCCTGCCATTTAATGCAAGCACTTCCCACCATAATGGTGACTTAAAAAAAAAAAACAGATTTTCTCCTGTTTTTTTTTTTTTTTTTGCTGTGCCAAGCCAGCAGAGGAAGCCATCACCCGAATACTGACTGAGCGCTCCCTCTGCTGCTTCTACACTCACTTCCTGTTTGGGACTATTTTAGCTGTGACCATGTGCTTCCTCTTCGCAAAGTATTGCCAGTTTACCTGCCTTACCGAGCATTTCTATATTATCCTGATAGTCTGCCTGTGTATGATTGTACCTCGTTTCCTGACCACTGATTTCACGGATTTCCCCTTTTGGATTGTTTGCTCGATTGGACTGTTTTCAAGGTTTGATTCCTCTGCCTGGTTTATGACGTACGTTTGCTGGATTATCCTCTGGATTGTTGCTAGATTGGACTGCTTTACCGTTATCGACTATCTGCCTGTTTCCACATGTTTGATATCTGTTGTGTTCAATAAACTTCCGCAAATGATTCTAACGGCGCCTCAGCGTCCTTGTTACATGTATTAATTATTTATAACACTAGTATATTACTGTAAAAAATGTCTGCTAAGGTCTAACAGTGCAACTAAATGTGTCAATTTGAAAATAATATTTTAAATACAACTTAACTGAATCAGTGCAAAATTATAACTAAAAAAGTGAGGTTTAACCCTCTGGTTGTGTTCGGGTCAAATTGACCCGAAAAAGATTTTCATTTTCCCAAAAATACTAGTTAATGTTATCGCCTTGGACTCAAATTTCCTGACTTTGTTCACACAGGGTATAAGTAATTCTCATAAAAGTTTTAAAAAATTTATTTATTTTTTGTGGGTTTTATTTAACCTAGTCACACTCCTGGTGTTCCCGGTCAAAAATGACCGGACTCCAAACAATAGCTTATAAATCTCTTATTATGCTATATTATCGCTAAATATTGGATTCATTCTTTTTGTCAACTTGTTTTCTTTCATTTAGGACTGGTTTTGTGTTTCTATTTGCATCTGATTAATCGTAGGCCTCATTTATCTGAGAGTAGGTACCATGTTTTTTGAGTGAAAAAATCATTTTTTATGAATAATTTTCACAAAAATAAACAAAATAATATGAAAATTTGCACTGTTTCTCACACTACTGTGCTTTTATGTTTAATCAGGAAGTTTGCTTTTAAATGCTTTTATTTTGTACAAAATTGCAAAAAGTCACACTTGTGGTGTTCCCGGTCAAAAATGACCGGACTCCAAAGAATTGCTTATAAATCTCTAATTTATCTATATTTTCACCAAATATTGGATTCATTCTTTTTGTCAACTTGTTTTCTTTCATTTAGGACTGGTTTTGTGTTTCTATTTGCATCCGATTAATCGTAGGCCTCATTTATCTTAGAGTAGGTACCATGTTTTTTGAGTGAAAAAATCATTTTTTGTGAATAATTTTCACAATATGAAACAAAAAATTATAAAAAATTGCACTGTTTCTCACACTAATGTGCCCTAATGTTTAATCAGGAAGTTTGCTTTTAAATGCTTTTATTTTGTACAAAATTGCAAAAAGTCACACTTGTGGTGTTCCCGGTCAAAAATGACCGGACTCCAAAGAATTGCTTATAAATCTCTCATTTTTCTATATTATCACCAAATATTGGATTCATTCTTCTTGTCAACTTGTTTTCTTCCATTTAGGACTGGTTCTGTGTTTCTATTTGCATCCGATTAATCGTAGGCCTCATTTATCTGAGAGTAGTTACCGTGTTTTTTGAGTGAAAAAAGCATTTTTTATGAATAATTTTCACAAAAATAAACAAAATAATATGAAAATTTGCACTGTTTCTCACACTACTGTGCTTTTATGTTTAATCAGGAAGTTTGCTTTAAAAAGCTTTTATTTTGTACAAAATTGCACCAAGTCACATTTGTCAAAAATGTCCGGCCATTGAAAGTGAATGGGGGAGATCACAAAAAACAGGACCTTTATTTGAAATGGTTTTATTTTCTAAAAAGGGGCACAAATTAACACTTATGCAGTTCCCTGTAAAATCTGACGATTGTGACACAAAAAAGAACACATTCAGATTATTTATATTATAACATTTTATGGAACAACCAAAACTGTTATATTTCAGTTCCTGCAAACAGACACTGTCAAACTGAGACAATATCATGTAACAACAAATCTGACTATTGTGACAGAAAAAAAAAACACATTAGCATTGCCATATAGAGAACCACTTCAACGAACACCTGGTTGTTGTTTGAACTCATGCATGCATTGACACTAGCATTATGTGTCTTGCAAATGGTTTTTTTTTTTAATTATTCACATGACTCTCAAATAAATTTTGCAAATGTTTGCTCTCCATTTGCAACAGACCATGGATGTTTTCACATCTTTTGGGGCACAAAATGTGCATCTCTTCATTTTCTCTCAAAACCTATTGTCATAATGTTTTAAATGTTCAGGAGCACAACATGCAACTGAACACTAATTGTGATTTTTTTGCCCCAATTTTCCACCGATTTACAGTCTGGAGAAACTGAGGATAGTTGCTGAAAGTCAGGGCAAATCTTCAGATTTGAGTCGATGGATTCCATAAAAAAATTGCGTAGTGTATGATGGTCACAGATTCCGAATTTTTAGCTTCAGGCCCCGTTTACACGAAGGGAAAACGCAGATATTTCCCTGCGGTTTGGCCTCTCATTTACACGAAAACCCCATTTTTATCACAGAAAACGATTATTTCTAAAAACTCCGGCCAAAGTGGATAAATTAGAAAACGCCGTTTTCACGTTGTAGTGTGGACAGTGAAAACGGAGGCTTTTGAAAATGATGACGCATATTTATAGTCATGTGACGCATATTGTACCAATAGATATCTATGTTTACAGCAGTAATTGTGCCTGTGCTATTCACACACTGTTGCTACAGAGATTTACCTTGTACACTCTCCAATTACAGTCCTAAAATGATGACGGAAAATTTACTCACAGTTGCTGTCCTGCAAAACATGACGACAACTGCTTTTCAGATAAAATATGAATGAGCACGATATAGACGCGTCAGTGGATGATGAGATATTTCCGCAAATTATCCCGCCAGAAGAATTTTTCAATTTTTCTTTCAAAAGAAAGAAGAAAACTTATTACGTCTGTATAATTTTGGAGGCTTTACGTATGCGCAGTAAGGCGAATTTGATGTTTTCCTACGTTTCAGTGTGGATGAGAAACTTTTGGAAAACGCTTGGAAACGCTAGTGTGGACGGAGAGCGTTTTAAAATGAAAACTCCGTTTTCAAATGTATCCGGATTAATGTAAACGTAGCCTCAGACTTTGATTTCATCTTGTCGGAGGATAATCAAACATGTTTGATATTTTTAGCCCATTTGAGAACCTATACTGTTTTCATTTGTTATGCGAAATCATTTATTTCAAAAAGGCGCACGTTTCTGCATGAGTTTGTTGTGATCAGACTTCAAAGTCTGCTAGTGTATTATCCTTATGTAGTGTATGATGGCCAGTTTTCCTCTGTCACTGTTTACAAAGTTGGTAAGTGTATGATGCCTATTGTTTAAAAAAATCTGTTCAGATTTTAAAAATCATGTAGTGTATTCCAGCCTTTATGCTCATTCTTCCCCATTCATTTTCAATGGGCGGCCATTTTTGGCAAGTGTGACTGTGGAATTTTGTACAAAATTAAAGCAATTAAAAGCAAACTTCTTGATTAAATATTAAAGCACACTAGTGTGAGAAACAGTGCAAATTTTCATATTTTTTCAACTCATATTGTGAAAATTATTCATAAAAAATGATTTTTTCACTCAAAAAATGAGGTGCCTACTTTGAGAAAAATGAGGCTTACAGTTATTCAGATGCAAACAGAAACACAAAACCAGTCCTAAATGAAAGAAAACAAGTTGACAAAAAGATTGAATCCAATATCTGGTGATAATATAGCATAATGTGAGATTTATAAGCAATTGTTTGGAGTCCGGTCATTTTTGACCGGGAACACCACAAGTGTGACTTTTTGCAATTTTGTACAAAATAAAAGCATTTAAAAGCAAACTTCCTGATTAATCATTAAAGCACACTAGTGTGAGAAACTGTGCAAATTTTCATAATTTTTTATCTCATATTGTGAAAATTATTCATAAAAAATGCCTTTTTTACTCACAAAATGAGGTGCCTACTTTCGGATAAATGAGGCCTACGGTTAATCAGATGCAAATAGAAACACAAAACCAGTCCTAATTGAAAGAAAACAAGTAGACAAAAAGATTGAATCCAATATCTGGTGATAATATAGCATAATGTGAGATTTATAAGCAATTGTTTGGAGTCCGGTCATTTTTGACCGGGAACACCACAAGTGTGACTTTTTGCAATTTTGTACAAAATAAAAGCATTTAAAAGCAAACTTCCTGATTAATCATTAAAGCACACTAGTGTGAGAAACTGTGCAAATTTTCATAATTTTTTATCTCATATTGTGAAAATTATTCATAAAAAATGCCTTTTTTACTCACAAAATGAGGTGCCTACTTTCGGATAAATGAGGCCTACGATTAATCAGATGCAAATAGAAACACAAAACCAGTCCTAAATGAAAGAAAACAAGTAGACAAAAAGATTGAATCCAATATCTGGTGATAATATAGCATAATGAGTGATTTATAAGTAATTGTTTGGAGTCCGGTCATTTTTGACCGGGAACACCACAAGTGTGACTTTTTGCAATTTTGTACAAAATAAAAGCATTTAAAAGCAAACTTCCTGATTAATCACTAAAGCACACTAGTGTGAGAAACTGTGCAAATTTTTATAATTTTTTGTTTCATATTGTGAAAATTATTCATAAAAAATGATTTTTTCACTCAAAAAACAAGGAACCTACTCTCAGATAAATGAGGCCTACAATTAATCAGATGCAAATAGAAACACAAAACCAGTCCTAAATGAAAGAAAACAAGTTGACAAAAAGATTGAATCCAATATTTGTTGAAAATCTAGCATAATGTGAGATTTATAAGCAATTGTTTGGAGTCCGGTCATTTTTGACCGGGAACACCAGGAGTGTGATTGGGATCTGAACACACAACATGAATATGAACTTTGGTTTAAAAAAGTTCACCTTACTTTTATAATGTTATTTCAAAATGAATGTTATATACTTCAAAATGTTTAATGTCCATCTATCTGTCTGATTTACAGTGTCAGATATAAACATTATGCTGTTGGGTCTGACTGGAGCAGGAAAGAGTGCATCAGGAAACACCATCATAAATGAAAATAGAAAACCATTTAAAGAAGATTATTCTCCTTTGAATGTGACCAAAGTCTGTCAGTCAGAACAAACAGTGGTAGACGGACAAAAAATCACTGTGATTGACACTGTAAGACTTTCTGAGAAATCAGTGAAGAAGACCAATGCTCCAACTGAAATAGAGAAGATGTTACAGAGTCCAAATCTTAATGTGTTTCTCCTAGTAATCAAACTGGAAATTAAATTCAAAGAGGTGAAGAGAAACATTGTCACATGGATAAAAGAGAATTTTGGAACAAATGTCTTAAAACATACAATAGTGCTCTTCACTCATGCAGATCAGTTGCAGGAGCCAATAGAAGATTATCTGAGTAAATGTCAAACACTGAAGTCAGTAGTTAATCAGTGTTTAGGAGGATTTCATGTTTTTAACAACAAAGATGAAGATCGAGCTCAAGTCACTGAACTTTTGAAAAAGATTGAGTCTTTGAGGAAGGAGTTGAAAAAATGCAGATACACTGATCAGGACTATGCAAAAGCTCAGAAAGATCTTCTACAAAAAAAATGTGCAACTGGAGCAGCAGTGGGAGGAGCAGCAGGAAATCTTAGGATGGTTCTACTGGGTAAAAGTGGATCAGGAAAAAGTTCAGCAGGAAACACCATCCTGGGTCGAGAGTATTTTTACGAGGCTGTTTCACCAGGATCAATTACTAAGAGCTGTGAGAGAGGAGAAGCACAGATTGATGACCGGGTCATCTCAGTCATCGACACTCCAGGCCTGTTTGATACACGAATGTCAGAAGAACAGATGAAGTCTGAAATAGAGAGGTGTGTCTACATGTCTGTTCCTGGTCCTCATGCATTTCTGCTAGTTATCAGGCTGGGTGTGAGATTCACAGATGAGGAGAAAAACACAGTGCAATGGATTAAGGATAATTTTGGAGAAGAAGCTGTTCAATACACAATTATTCTGTTCACTTACGCTGATTATTTGAGCGGAACCCCATTAGATGAGTATATTAGTGAAAGTGAAGAACTCCAGACTCTTGTTGATGAATGTAATAACAGATATCACCTATTTAACAATGAGGACATGGAGAACCACTCTCAGGTCACTGAACTGATGGAGAAGATTGAGAACATGGTGGGGATAAATGGAAAACAGCACTACACTAATGAGATGTATAAACAAGCTCAGAAAAAAATTAAATGGGATGGTATTAAACAAACAATTACATACTATGGAAAAACAATACTAATGGTAGGAGGGGGAGCAGTAGGAGCAACAGCAACAATAGCAGGAGCAGCAGCAGGTAAAGGAATTGCAGTAGCAGGAGGAGGATCAGCAGCAGTAGCAAGAGGAGTAGTAGCAGCAGCGGCAAAAGGAGCAGTGGCCTCAGTAGGAAGAGCAACAGCAGGAGGAGCAGCAGCAGCAGCGGGAGAAGCAGCAGTAGCAGCAGCCAAAGCAAAATTAGGATTATAGTGCTGATAAAATAAAATAACTAGAGTTTATGCTAATATATCTAATGTTTTTTTTGTTTTTGTTTTTTAAATAAACAGATTTTATTTTTAATTAGTGTGGCTGGACTGAGTTGTTGGATTTATTTACACTTTCAGAGCTGATAATAAAAGTAGATATATTGACAGTCAACATATTATTTCTGATTGTATCTCTTGTTTTTAATCTTATAAACCTCAAAATACAAATTAGTAATAACCATTACTGTTCTCAATTAAATGCTAAGTTATGCACAATATTTTCTAATAGACTACTATTTTTTTCTGTTTTCATACAAAAATGTGAATAACTGGTCACTATTAAAGCCTGTCCTTTAAAGATTTAAAATGTGGTTTTCTGGAAAAGGATGGATTCTCCTACTCTTAAACTATGGCTCAAAATCTCTATGATCTTCATGATGGTGGCATCATTTTAACCACTAAACCAGCAACATCCGATACTCTGTAACCTTTTTTTCCCCACATGTAACCTTTACTTTTTGGAATAATTTATTTGATAATCTTATTGGAATAATCTAGTCACTTCAGAAAAAATTCTCTCTCACAAATAAAGTGAAAGAAGTGTCTTTTCTTTACAGGATAAAACCTGTGGATCAGTTTAAATGTATACAGAAGTTTAGAACTGACGTAGAGCTAACATGCTAGTATTGTTTGAATGCTGATGATACAGTAGAACACTTATTTATCACTACACTCAGGAATTTTGGTACGATATTGGTACTTTCGTTAAATTAAAGATTTTGCCAGACTTTTGTTTACAAATGAGAAATGTTATTTTTTGGGGTATTTTGACTGTAAAAACCTGTCTTTGTCGTCTTAGTAACACTTTATAATAACGTTCAGTTGTAAGGCATTAATAAGTGATTAGTTAATGATGAACTAATTATTTACAAAAAATTCATTAATGATTAGTAAGTGATATGCTAACAGTTTGTGTATGTTTTGTTAATACATTTACAAGTCATTTACAAGTGATTAGTTAATGAACTAATCATTTAAAAAAACGACTATGTATTCAAAAATGATTAATAAATTGTTAATATTTTTGGTGTATGTTTTGTAGATTAAGTTATAAATAATTTACAAGTGATTAGATAATGATTATCATTTGCAAATCATGACTATACGTTTACAAATGATTATTAAGTAATATGCTAATGATTTACAAATATGCCGTTATTTATCGTTAAAAATTGCATATTATGAAATGACCAAACAGATCCTAAGTAAATTCTTATTAAGATACTATTTAATATGCTATTAATCAATTATAAATCATTGAAATGTCAACATTGTATACACAATAAACATTTGTCAATTATGAGCAAATGATGATCAAACCATTAGTAAATGATCAGTATATAATTATGCTTTGGTAAAGTTGTAAGCTGGTCTGTTAAAAAGCACAAAAATGCAGTTATGATAAAGCTTGTTTTATTAAGAATAATAAATTGTTTGTTGTCAAGAAAATCAACATGTGTAAATGACTTACAGTTAGGGGATTACAATGGGTTGTGTTACACTCTTTCTTTTGTAATGGAAATTTTTGAAATCCAATGATTACATACAATACATTGATTATATTAATGTCACCTAAAATATGATTGAATACATTCATACATATGTTTTCCCAATCAATCAGTTTATACAATATGATCAATAGTGTTTTAAAGTAGAATACAGTGATTCAGATATTGTGTAAGAGTGAAAGAATTTCTATACCTGACTGTAACTGGGAAGAAAAACAATATCTCAGAGGTATAGCGTACCAGGGACGGGATAGATTGAGAATAACCAGACATCAAGTGGTATGATGGGGTGATGTGTTTTCAACCATTCTCATTGGCTAGATGGGGATTTTTGCTACCTTGAAATGTATACTTTTGGCTATAAAAACTCTGGTCTGTGAGCCGCACCCTTTATCTCTTTGCTCACAGTCAGCTGTGTAAACCAGATCATTTTCTGCAGAAAATTAAAGCAACTGAAAGACAGCTTCTGTTTGGCTTTTCATTCTCAGTCTTCACAATTATTTTGTTACTTTAATAAGAAATTCTACAACACTTTTTTCAGCATATTCTTGGAGTGTGTGGGATCTAGTGATAATGTAAACCAGTTTCACCTTCCACTGAAGATCACATCAGGTGTACAGCGTTAAAATACTCCATGTGTCAGAGAAGATATGTCTATAGTCAGCCCTTACAGTGCAGTGCACGTTTTACTCATCATTTGTAGATCTTTAAATGATCTGTAGTTGTATACAAGGCATTTTCCACCCTTTCTGCATCCCCTAATCTAAAGTGTAAACTACTCATCACTTGTAAATGTTTTACTCATCATTCGTAGATCTTTCTTACCTGTTACAAATGATCTGTAGGTGTATACAAGGCATTTACAACCCTTTCTGCATCCCCTAATTACAGTAACAAATGTACAAATTAGAAAAAAAAATAATTTCTGCTATTCCTATGGCAGAAATTCCTATACAATGGAAATGTGTTAATGTGTAAATCATTTGTGACTCTTTGTAAAGATGATTACTGTAAGCTGCAGAACAATCACTCTTTAACTGTGTACAAGTATTATATTTAA
This sequence comes from Garra rufa, assembly GCF_049309525.1. NCBI lineage: Eukaryota > Metazoa > Chordata > Actinopteri > Cypriniformes > Cyprinidae > Garra > Garra rufa. The sequence goes on along the minus strand of NC_133361.1, from coordinate 78,637,511 downwards.
ATGTATTCATTTAGCAGACGCTTTTATCCAAAGCGACTTACAATTGGGAATACAACAAGTGATTCATCCTAAGGAGGCAGATCAACATAGGAAGTGCTCAAAAATACCAGAAAAAAAATATCAGGCGTTGTTAGATAAGTACAGGCTAGAAAGGGAAGATCAAGTAAGAGAGGAGAACAAAGTCTTTTTTTTTTTTTTTGAGTCAAATAGTGTCGAAAAAGATGGGTTTTTAGCAGTCGCTTGAAGACAGTCTGCATTCTGGATAGGGGTGGGAAGATCATTCCACCAGGCAGGAACGTTAAACGAGAATGTTCTAGAGAGTGATTTCATGCCTCTCTGTGGTGGTATAATGAGGCGTCTTTCACTAGAGGATCTCACACATCTGGAAGGAGTGTAGATGCGTAGTAGTGAATAGAGGTAAGCAGGTGATGAGCCGGTGGCTGTCCTATAGGCCAGCATCAGTGTCTTGAATTTGATGCGTGCTGTAACCGGTAGCCAGTGCAGGGATATGAAGAGAGGTGTGACATGGGCCTTCTTGGGCTCATTGAAGACGAGCCGTGCTGCTGCATTCTGAATCATTTGTAGAGGCTTGATTGTACATGCTGGAAGACCAGCTAAAAGAGCATTGCAGTAGTCCAGCCTGGAAATGACCAGGGCCTGGACGAGGAGTTGTGCAGCATGCTCTGTTAGGAAGGGCCTGATCTTTCTGATGTTGTGCAATGCAAACCTGCAGGATCGAGCAGTTTTAGCTATGTGTTCTTTAAAAGTCAATTGGTCATCAAAGATTACACCAAGATTTCTGGCTGAAGTCGATGGGCTAATTGTTTATGAACCTAACTGGATGGAGAAGTCATGTTGTAAAGTTGGAGTGGCAGGAAAGACAAGGAGCTCAGTCTTTGCTAGATTGAGCTGAAGATGGTGTTCCTTCATCCATGCAGAGATATCCGCCAGGCAGCCAGAGATCCTTGCAGCTACTGATGGATCAACTGGTTTGAAAGAAAGATAGAGCTGTGTGTCATCAGCATAGCAATGGTAGGAGAAGACATGTGCCTGTATGATGGGGCCCAGAGATGTGGTATATATGGAGAAGAGGAGGGGTCCAAGAACTGATCCCTGAGGAACCCCAGTGACCAGTTGATGAGTTTTGGATACCTCCCCTCCCCAGGCCACTCTGAAAGACCTGCCAGAGAGATAGGATTTGAACCAGCGAAGTGAAGTCCCTGTGATGCCCAGCGATGAGAGGGTGGACAGGAGGATCTGATAATTCACTGTGTCAAAAGCTGCAGATAGGACAGTAGTGCCGTCTCAGTTGAATGGCCACTCCTGAACCCTGACTGGTTAGCATCCAAAAGATTGTTCTGTGAGAGAAATAAAGATAGCTGGTTAAAAACAGCTCGTTCCAATGTTTTTGCTATGAATGGCAGGAGAGAGACAGGTCTGTAATTGTCTATGAGTGAAGTGTTAAGTGTAGGTTTTTTGAGCAGTGGGGTAACCCGGGCCTGCTTAAATGTAGTGGGGAAAGTGCCTGTGAGAAGAGATGTGTTGATGATGTGCGTGAGCGCTGGTAGGATTGTAGAAGAGATTGCTTGGAGAAGGTGTGAGGGGATGGGATCTAAAGGACATGTCGTCGGATGGCTGGAGAGGAGAAGTTTGGTTACTTCTGCCTCAGAGTGGGGACAGGAGAAGAGGGGAGTTTCAGCCGTGGGTGTGGTCAGTTTTAGTTCTTGTGTGTGTGGAGCTGAGAACTTATTGCTGATAGATGTAGTTTTGTCTGTAAAGAATGTGGCAAAATCATCAGCTGTTATAGAAGTGGTGGGAGGTGGTGGAGGGGGCAGAGCAGTGAATTAAAAGTTTTGAAAAGGTTGCGTGTGTCCGGAGCATTGTTGATCTTGTTGTGGAAGTATGAAGCTTTGGCAGTATGGACTTGGGTAGAGAAAGATGAAAGCAGAGACTGATACATACTCAAGTCAGATGGATCCTTAGATTTTCTCTCGGCTTCCTTAAGTTTGGACCGATGCTCACAAAGAACATCGGATAACCAAGGGTTCGAAGGAGCAGCCCGTGCTGGCCTGCAGGAGAGAGGGCATATATCATCTAGACAAGAAGTAAGAGTGGAGCATAAAGTTTCGGTTGCTGCATTAGTATCCAGGGATGAGAAGGAAATAATGCTTAAAGGTGATGGCAGAATAACATTTATTTCAACCATGCAGGTTCAAAATAACATGAAATAGTTTGAAGCAAAGAATGAGACGGAAACATTTCTGTCGCTGAAACTTTATAGAACAAAGTTTTAGAGAAAACAAATGGCGATAGAAGCATTAATAAAAAATAGACGGCACTTCACTCGAATGATCCCAGCATCCTCCTTTCTCTTTATCTCCCGCCCTGCTGCTCATGGGAAATGTAGTTCGTTTGAATATATTGTAAAGGTTAACAGCAATCAAATCATTAATTTTGACGAGGTGTGTTTGCAAAACGCCCTATTACAAAAGGCTCATTCATTCTTGAATACTATGTTGTTTTAAGCAAGATAACACACTCTTTTGAAAAAACAAATGAATACACATATTTTAAGCACAATGGAAATGACTACTGGTGAGTAGCCGTATCACACAAAACAAAAACAAAAGTTGAGCAAATATCGAATAAATTTTCAAGATTCAAGATTCAAGATTTTTTATTTGCCATTTACACATAAAACCGCCAGTTCCATGTACATTGGAATTCTAATGCAGAGCTCTCCGAGTCATGTTTAAACACTATTCCACATAATTAGTAGTATTATTGCACATAAAGAGAATATTATTGCACATTTTCTTATGTTTCACAAGTGTGGTATTGTTTTAAATGTTTAATGTTTTTGTTCAGCCAAGAGTCTGACTGTGGCAGGGAAGAAACTATTGAAGAACCTATTTCTGCGTGTGATGATGCTATCCGCTCTTTTGTGTCTCAGGTTGTACTTACAGTTTTTGTGTCTGAACAGAGAGTGAGCTGGATGGAGTGAGTCCTTGATAATACCCTCTGCTCTTTTCCGACAACGCTGTGTGTACAGAGAATCCATGGAAGGAAGTTTTGTCCCTAGAATCCTCTCTGCAGTCTTTACGACTCTTTGCAGTGCCTTTCTCTCTGCCTGTGTTGTATTTCCATACCAGACTGTAATGCCTGCAGTGAGGATGCTTTCTATCAGTCCTCTGTAGGCTTGGGTGAGAGGGCGATGGCTTAGACCAGCTTTCCTGAGCAGCCGAATGAAATAGAGCCTTTTCTGGGCTTTTTTCACAGTGGCTGTGGTGTTGAGAATCCAGCTCAGATCTGATGAGATCCGCAGTCCCAGGAATCTGTGGCTATCGACCCTCTCAACCTCAGTCCCTTTGATGATAAGAGGCTGCAGGAGAGGAGGGTTCTTCCTGAAGTCCAGTATTATTTCTTTGGTCTTGTCTGTGTTGAGGGTAAGGTCATTTTCCTCTCCATTGACAATAACAGAGTCCTGTACCCAGACTCGTCCCCCCCCCCGTGATGAGCCCCAGGATGGTGGTGTCGTCAGCATATTTGATGACGATGGAGTTGTCCTGGGTGGAGACACAGTCATAAGTGTACAGGGTAAAGAGTTTGGGGCTGAGGCAGCAGCCTTGTGGTGATCCTGTGCTGATTGTGAGCTCATCAGACACAAGTCCTCCCATTCTCACCACTTGTGGTCTGTCTGTTAGAAAGTCCAGAATCCAATTGCAGGTGGGAGTCGTAATGCCGAGGTCTGTCAGCTTCTTGATCAGCTTGCCCGGGCGTATGGTGTTAAAAGCGGAACTGTAGTCTAGGAAAAGCATCCTGACGTACGTTCTGCTACTTTCCAGGTGTTGCAAAGTATGGTGCAGGGCTATTGCTGTTGCATCATCCACTGAACGGTTGGTACGATATGCAAACTGAAGGGGGTCTATAGTGTCCGGGACCATGTGGTTAATGTGTGTAAGAACCAATTTTTCTAAACACTTCATGACTACTGGTGTGAGTGCCACTGGCCTGAAGTCATTCAGGGCAGATGTGTCCGATTTTTTGAGGACTGGTATGATGGTGGAGTATTTAAAAATACGAGGGACTATTGCCTGGGATAGTGACATATTAAAAATGTCAGTATACACACCAGCTAGTTGTTCCCCACAGGCCTTCAAGACTCTGGGGGGGATTCCATCAGGTCCCGCAGCTTTGTAGGGGTTCACCTTCTTCAGTGCTTTTAGGACCTGTGTGTGTGTCACCTGGAAGGCAGTGTCCGTGGGGTGGCAGGGGGTCTTTGAGGGTGTGTTTGCTGTATCCAGCCTGTCAAACCTGGCATAGAAGGTGTTAAGGCAGTCTGGGAGGGTGGTGTTTCGGGGGTCAGTGGCTGTCGTGGTTCCTCTATAATTAGTGATGGCTTGAATTCCCTGCCACATGCTGCGTGTGTTTTGGTTGAGGTAATAACCTTCAAGTTTTTGTGAGTGGGCCCTTTTTGCTACAGATCTGGCCATTAAAAATGCGTCTATTTTCACGCGGCAACCTGCAATTCGGCACGCGTGGGCACGCGTCCTACCGCAGCGGCTTTTTTTGATTTTTTTTACAACGTTGTTGCACTTCATATAATATCCACCAGGTGGCGCAAGGAACAACATTCTGTAGCCAAACACCATGGCCAGCTCTAGGGGGCGTTGGTCACAAATACCAGTACAATAGTTCAATGATTCCTCTTTCCTGAAATTCAAAAACCAATAGCAAAAAGATAGCCTATTCATAAGCAGGTGCAGTTGTATTGTTATTTTGTTTTCTTTCTTTGTTTTCCTGACGAACATTTATTAGACTGCATCGGAAATAGAAATGTTAATTTCAGTTATTTTATTTTTCCAACCGACAACTGACGTAAACCGCTAAATTCGTTTTCAGGGATTAATTATACACAAGCAAGAAGCAGCATAAACATCAGAACCTCACGCGCAGAGCTTATGCACAGAGAAAAAACCCAATAAACCTATATATAATAATAAATAAAATAGGCCCATATAAGAAATATATGTTTTTCTTTTCTGAATGAATAATAATTTAACAAATTAATAAGTAGCAAGCCTGTATGCAGAATTTCAGGCAATTTCTGTGATGCGTCCTTAAACCAGCATCTTGTTTCCATTATTATTATTTTTTTTTTACAAATAGCCTACACATCTGTTTTTTTTATTTTTTTATTGTGATTGTACACAAATAACAGAAATATGTAAAATAGAATAGTTTTGAGCAATGCCGTACTCTTGAACGAGTATTGTAAGCTGTATCCACTTTATTAAGGGGAAAAAATCAAGTGATCCTGACGGCGCCGCAGGCAGTTAAATAACTCGTTAAATAACAAATTTCACCTTCACAATAAAATACATTATATATTTCAGCGTTTTAAAGCAACATCAAATTAAGATATGCATGTTTAAGAGGTAGTTCGTCTTTTTCTTTTTCTAAGATACACAATTTTAGATACACTGACAATTAATTTGAGTAGAGACAAATAGAAATGGGAAGGATAAATATAAACTACAGTATTTTTGCGATTTTGGTGCTTAGAAATGTATTCTAAGCGGGCAGCGGGCAAATAATATAGTTAATATAGCGCGGAGCGGGTGGATGCGGAATAAAACCTTGTGGAAGCGGGACTGGAAAAGCACTTTGTTATATCCTATAGAGTATAGACTATTTAGATACTTCATCATCAAGCAAAAATTTATTCATAAGCAGGAGCAGTTTTATTATTATTTTCTTTTCTTTTTTTCTTGATGAACTTTTATTAGACTGCATTGAAAATAGAAATGTTAATTTCTGTTTTTTTTTTTTTTTCAAACGACAACCGACGCGTTTAGTTATTAGCCTAACGACCAGATTGTGTTAAATTACATTTAAATTTAAATTGAAACGTGGCTGTGTCACATTAATAACAGCTAAATTCGTTTTGAGGGGTTAATTGTACACAAGCAAAAAGCAGCAGAAACATCAGAACATCACGCGCAGATCTTATGCACAGAGAAAACCCCAAAAAAGCTGTATGTAAAATAAATAAAAATGCCCATATGCGAAATATAATTTTCTTAATGAATAATAATTTAACAAAACGAAATAAAATAAAATTAATAAGTAGCAAGCCTATATGCAGAATTGTAGGCAATTTCTGTCATGCGCCCTTAAACTAGCATCTCGTTTCCATTTTTTTTTAACAAATAGCATACACATCTGTTTTTTCATTGTGATTGTACACAAATAACAGAAATATGTAAAATAGCATAGTTTTGAGCAATCCCGTACTCTTGAAGGAGTATTGTAAGCTGTATCCACTTAATTAAAGGGGGAAAAAGTGATCCTGACGGCGCCGCGGGCAGTTGAATAACTCGACAACTTTCACCTTCACAATAAAATACATTATATATTTCAGCGTTTTAAAGCAACATCAAATTAAGATATGCATGTTTAAGAGGTAGTTCGTCTTTTTCTTTTTCTAAGATACACAATTTTAGATACACTGGCAATTAATTTGAGTAGAGAGAAATAGAAATGGAGAGGATAAATATAAACTACAGTTTTTATAGAGTTAAAAATTAATTAATTAATTTATTTATTATTATTATTATTATTATTATTATTTTGATTTGTTTTTGCGATTTTGGTGCTTAGAAATTTATTCTAAGCAGGCAGCGGGCAAATAATATAGTTAATATAGCGCGAGCGGGTGGATGCGGAATAAAACCTCGTCGAATCGGGACTGGAAAAGCACTTTGTTATATCCTATAGACTATACTTCATCATCAAGCATGGGCGTCGGAAGCAAAATAAATGTAAAAATGTAAAAACAGAAAAAAATACTTTAGTATATGCCATTTTCTGTAGTCTGGTGCCTTTAATTTAATGTTTTTACACAATGCAAATAGGCCATATTTACAAATATTACAAAAGACGGCTATTGTGCAACATTTTCAGCGGCGCAAGTGATAATACGAGTAACATATCGTTTTTGACGCGGGAGACCCGAGTTCGCGTCCGCCTTTTGGTGAAATCATTTTCAAAATCGTCTCCCTTTTCACTTATATCACATCGGAAAGGCATTTGTTTATTTGTAAATTAATGAAATAATTGAAAAGTTGAAATAAAGTATCAACTAGGGTTAGGTCACCTAACTTAAGTGTATCTGAGCACTATACTGTACTTTTAGGAGTGTTAATAATTAATTTTATTATTATTATTATTATTATTATTATTATTATTATTATTATTATTATTATCATTGTCTTTAGATTTGTTCTTACATTTTTGATGCTGTACATTAAGATGGCGCACTGCCCATGCAGTTTTTTTTTTTTTTTTTCTTAAAAACTAATTGAAGTGAAAGGGAAGAAACCCATGTAGATTTGGCCTAATGTCCATGTAAATACTATAGCCTAGTATTATATCCTAATATAGAAAGTAATTTAGACAAATAAACAGAAGGCTCACTTTTCAAAACAATAAAGTTTATATGACTGACAACGAATACAATTGTTAAGTATCAAAAGTGCTCCAGTGAGTTATGCAATTTTTCCCCACCTTTTTTCTTTTTCTTTTTTTTTTAAGTGGAAAAGTAGTTCTTCTATTTCGAAGAAGTTCGTTAAGCCTGGAACTAGGCTTAAGTCTGTTCTGGGAAACCAAAGGGAAGTGTTTTTTTTTTCTTTTTTTTTCAGTTTTCTGAAAAGTAGCCGTTAATGAGGCATCAGCGTTAAGCGGCATGTAGTATATAGAGCGAAATGTTTATGAATGGCAGAGTGGGGGTGGGGTGGGGTGTTGAATGCTGTCTGTTGCCTTGTTGTAATCAACATTTGGAGACTATTTTGGGGGTGGTGGGGGCGGATTCCGACTGCATTCAGTTGCATTTCGAATTCAGCATTCAAATGCATGCCAGGGAGAAGGGAAAAGCTTTCCTCACTCGCTCCACTTTTTTCAAAACATTAGTGTCCACGGCCCTGACACCAGTGATGCGCGGGTCAGTGGATAAACAACCCGAACCCGACCGACGTTTTCAACTAACCCGCCCGCAACTCGGACCGCCGAATAAAAAATAAAATATTGTACCCGACCCGCCTCCTGACCCGTATGTTTAATATTAGAGTGATTATGCTGTGGAGATGCGGTCTGAAATATCCTGACATCTGAAATCCATTGGTGTACAAGCTACTTTAAAAATAAAATAATGTGTTCTGTTGTAAAGTCGTTGCCGTATTGTTGTGTACGAAGTTCAGATGTTATTATTTTAAGAAATGTATATTTATATGTTTTAGGATTCTCCTTATTTTTGTTTTAGACATCCATCAATTACGGTGAATAAAAAAATGCCGCGCTGGTGGAAACAAGACTTTCGCTTCTACTTTTGAGACCGGTGTTCAGACGTTTTTCTAAAAAACAAAAAACAAAAAAAAAACTGTCATTTATGGTCATAAAAACAGAAGCTGAACATAATTCAAAACTGTAAAGTATTTGCTGAATAAAGAAAACATGAAGGATGCCGCTTAATATTTGGCTTTTATGTGAACTTTAAAGCTTATCCCTCATTCCATTTGTTTCCTTTGTTTTGTAATTTTATATTATTTTTGTGAAATGTATTTTTGCTCAACATGCATTTCTCGTGGCAACGAGTTTAATGAATAAACAAACCTGCGTGACATTAGTAACCCAGAATTATTTGAGATATTTTATTTTGAGTTAAGAAATTATTATATTAATTGTTATAGAAATTAATACAATATTAAATAATTATATAGGCGATGCTGTATATGCTAATGCTGTCTGTGCGCAATGTAGACAGCTTTCACAAGTGTTTACATGTATTACATGTTGGCCTACTTCAAATTAAATAGCTCTGCAAGAAACATTTCATGCATCCCACAATCTTGTCCATTGACTGATTTTCTTTTTTTCCGTAATATTTGTATTATTCGTTTATATTCGTTATTTTTTCCTTCATTTTGATCTCGTTACATAACATTCTGAATGTAAATGATACTGTATAGGTTCTATGACTGGGTTTTTACTGGAATGCAGTTTAAAGCTTAAATTTAACATATATTGTATTTTATTTAGTCTAATTAATAGACAAATAATTGAAGAGTGAATCATTCACGTAGTTTCATTTGGAAATAATTTATCGTCACACAGTAAAATAGGCCTACATTCCTTCTATTAACTAATAGTCTTTTTTTCATATTTGTCTTAATATTATTATCATTATCATTAGTATTACTATTACTAATATTATTTTTATTAGCCTGTTATTTTTGTATATATTTTTATTTCCGTGCGTTTCCACCCCTTAATTTGGCTCTCTTTAACGTTCATGTAAATGATTCTGTAAATGCTTGACATATGCTATATGACTGATTTTTACTGGAATGTAGTTTAAAGGTTGAATTGAACATATTTTATTTTGTTTCGTCTAATTAATAGACTATTTAAATACTAAACTGTTTTACTGAGAAATGAATCATCACGTAGTTTCTTTTGTAAATGAAAACATACTCATTTATCGTCACAAACGGGGATAAATACAATCAAAAAGTCAAAACGTTATTGGCATAATTGTCAGGCGTTAAAAATAAATAGCCCTAACCAGGTATTGAAATAATAATAACCTATAATAATAATAAATAATAAGTGATTTAGAGCTATCTACTTTGAATTGCTTAACCTAAATAACTTTCTGTATATGCTATTTGGCATATATTTAGCAAATATTGTGAACGACAATTATGCCAATAAAGTTTTGACTTTATGATTGTATTAATGCCCGTGTGTGACCATACGATTTACAAATGGAACGTGAATGATTCACTCGACAATGAAACACTATTAAGGTTATATATATATATATATTTATTTAAAATCCCAGCCATATAGCATAATCAAATCTTTAATTGCATTCCAGCATTTATCATTTAGATTCGGAATGTTAAGAGATCGAAATTAAGGGGGACATAATGAATATAAACGAATAATAAATTTATTACAGAAAAAAGAGGATCAATTAATGGATAAGACTTTAGGATGCATAAAATGTTTCTTGCAGGGCTATTTAATTTTAAATACTTATATCTAATATTTATTCTTGATAAACTTTTGAATGCTGTCTACATCGCACACAGACATTCGCATATACAGCATTGCCTATTGTCACAGGGAGGAGTCAGAGACGTGCGGATCCATTTGCAAGGCTTTATTAGAATAGTCAACACGCAGGAGTAAACGCCAGAAAACAGGAACAACGTAGGTAATCCGGGAAAACAGTTCAATACTCAAGCAGTGGTCTCAATGGCAGGCAGCAGGAATCAATAACGGGGTACACAGTCCAGAGTCATACACAGATAATCCAACAATGGCAGGCAGCAGGAATCAATAACGGGGTACACAGTCCAGAGTCATACACAGGTAATCCAATACAGAGAAACACGCTTAGAATACTGACCATGGGAACAATTAGACTTCGCAAGGTGGCTGTGTGTGTGAGTGGCTTAAATGCATGTGGGTAAATGTGAAACAGGTGTTTGCAGCAATCAGATCAGTGGGAAACAAGGAGCAGCTGTGTGCAGTGATTGGTGCAGTGGCTTATGGGGATTGTAGTCCATGAAGTGTGGTGCAAGAGTTCATGATGACAGGGAAGACCAGATACGTTACATAGCCCCTCCACAAGGAGCGGCTTCCAGACGCTCTAACCACCTTTACAATCTTGAGGGTGGTGGAGCGGAGGCGGAACAGGGGGAGGGATGGAGGGCCAGGTCCATGTAGGGGTACTGGAACCACGAAATGAGGCGGAGCCGACGGAGGGAGAAGCCATGGAGGAGGAAGGGTTGGCTCCTGCATGGGGCCGACCGACGGAGGTGGAGCCGGTGGAGCCCGAGGCGGAACCGGAGAGTCGATGGTCCTGGGCGACACAGAGGATCCGGAGGGCCAAGGCGGAACCCAAGGCTCTGGCGACCCCGGCGGAGATGGAGGTCCGGAGGTACACAGCGGAGCCGGAGTGACAGAGGATCGAGGCTGTGCCCACGGGAGGGAGGAGGTCCACAGAGCCGGCAGGACGGAGTGACGAGGCGCAGCCGGAGGAGTAGAGTCCAGAGGCGAAGGTGGGGTGACGACTGACCGGGGCGGAGCCGGAGAGACGATGGAGCCCGGAGGAGCTGTTGGGCCGACGGCCGACAACGGAGACGAGGGAGCACAGAGCCGGGGTGGAGCCGCAGGGTCGGAGGACCGAGGTGGAGTCCAGGACTCTGAGACTGGAGGTGATGGTGAGGGATCCTTCAGTCTGAACACCGATGGAGACTGGCAGTCCCACGGCCAGTCCTCTGCACCGAAGGTGGGATGTGGGTGAGCAGAGGGACTGTCAGGAGACAGAGGTGGCAGGACTGGAGCAGTAGGGAGGGTGGGTGGGAACAGTCCATGCATGAGCTCCGTGACCAGAACCGGGCAGACAGGAATCTCAGGACGACTGGATGTAACCAGCGGAGTCTCTGGAAAGCTGGGCGGAACCAGCGGAGGCTCTGGAAGGCAGGGCTGAACCAGCGGATTGTCTGGAAGGCTGGGCGGAACCAGCGGAGTCTCTGGAAGGCAGGGCTGAACCAGCGGAGTCTCTGGAAGGCTGGGCGGAACCAGCAGAGTCTCTGGAAGGCAGGGCTGAACCAGCGGAGTCTCTGGAAGGCTGGGCGGAACCAGCGGGGTCTCTGGAAGGCAGGGCTGAATCAGCGGAGTGTCTGGAAGGCTGGGCGGAACCAGCGGAGTCTCTGGAAGGCAGGGCTGAACCAGCGGAGTCTCTGGAAGACTGGGCGGAACCAGCGGAGTCTCTGGAAGGCAGGGCTGAATCAGCGGAGTCTCTGGAAGACTGGGCGGAACCAGCGGAGTCTCTGGAAGGCAGGGCTGAATCAGCGGAGTGTCTGGACGGCTGGGCGGAACCAGCGGAGTCTCTGGAAGGCTTGGCAGAACCAGCGGAGTCTCTGGAAGACTGGGCGGAACCAGCGGAGTCTCTGGAAGGCAGGGCTGAACCAGCGGAGTGTCTGGAAGGCAGGGCTGAACCAGCGGAGTGGAGCGGAGCTCTTGTGAAGCGGGCTCTGGACGACGCTCTTGTGAAGCGGGCTCTGGACGACGCTCTTGAGGAGCGGGCTCTGGAGAACTGGACGACCCCAGCGGAGATTCAGGAGGGCTGGGCGTCTCCAGCGGAGACTCTGGAAGAGCAGGCTCTGAGCGAGCGGTCACTGGAGGGCGCTCTGGCGGCGCAGTCACTGGAGGGCGCTCTGGCGGCGCAGTCATTGGAGGGCGCTCTGGCGGCGCAGTCACTGGAGGGCGCTCTGGCGGCGCAGTCACTGCAGGGCGCTCTGGCGGCGCAGTCACTGGAGGTCGCTCTAGCGGCGCAGTCACTGGAGGGCGCTCTGGCGGCGCAGTCACTGGAGGGCGCCCTGGCGGCGCAGACACTGGAGGGTGCTCTGGCGGCGCAGTCACTGGAGGCTCTGGAAGGGCGGCCATCATGCGCTGTGACTCCTCCAAAACACCCACAGTTAAAGGAGAGCCACATAGCAACAACGCATACTGAATAACGTCCCTTAGCGGGCATCTGAATTCCCCTCCAGGCAGCATAGATTTAGCAGGTTCATTCAGTCCCATCCGAAATAAGTCCTTGAAGTAAACTTCATCAAAAAATGGTGTGTTATTCAACAACTCACAGAAACGGAGAACATATTCCTCAATGGGGCGATCTCCTTGTCGGAGAAGCAGAAGTTGGTCGACTGGGTCCATGATGATGCTGGGGGTGAAACAAGCCGCTGGATCCTGGTTTGGCGAAGTCTTCTGTCACAGGGAGGAGTCAGAGACGTGCGGATCCATTTGCAAGGCTTTATTAGAATAGTCAACACGCAGGAGTAAACGCCAGAAAACAGGAACAACGTAGGTAATCCGGGAAAACAGTTCAATACTCAAGCAGTGGTCTCAATGGCAGGCAGCAGGAATCAATAACGGGGTACACAGTCCAGAGTCATACACAGATAATCCAACAATGGCAGGCAGCAGGAATCAATAACGGGGTACACAGTCCAGAGTCATACACAGGTAATCCAATACAGAGAAACACGCTTAGAATACTGACCATGGGAACAATTAGACTTCGCAAGGTGGCTGTGTGTGTGAGTGGCTTAAATGCATGTGGGTAAATGTGAAACAGGTGTTTGCAGCAATCAGATCAGTGGGAAACAAGGAGCAGCTGTGTGCAGTGATTGGTGCAGTGGCTTATGGGGATTGTAGTCCATGAAGTGTGGTGCAAGAGTTCATGATGACAGGGAAGACCAGATACGTTACACCTATTGTTAATATATAACTTAATATTGCATTAATTTCTATAACAATTAATATAATCATTTCTTAACTCAAAATAAAAAATATTAACAAACCTATCTCTGATAATCCTGGGTTATGGTCACGCAGGTTTGTTTATGCATTAAACATAAGGATGTCGTTACCTCGACAAAATGATCTTGTGGCCACGACATAATATGACATTCCCAGGAATTAATATCTCGTGGCAATGACAAAAAGTAATATGACGTTCCTACGAATTCATTTGTGTGGCCACGACAAACATAAGTGAACCGAAGGTGTCCCCTCCAGGTTACCGTACCTTTTAGTTTGCAGCAATGTTTTCAGCCTGCTCCAGTCCAGTGCGTTACATGACTGCCCCCTACTGATCATGTCTTTCCTATGTCATTGTATTTTCCGTGTTCCTTTGGAATACACCGGCGTCACGCGAGACCACTTTACTTCCCGCGCGCATCTGTATGTTTCATACAAGGTGCCAGATATAGTTTCATTTTTGCTTTCATTTTCTGTTTCTGAGAAACTCGGTACATTTCTGTAAATGATGTTTGCTCTTCTTTACCCCACACAAGGTGCCAGATATAGAGTTTAATTTTCGCTTTCATTTTCTGTTTCTGAGAAACTCTGTATGTTTCTGTAAATGGTGTTTGCTCGTCTTCACCCCCCACAAGGTGCCAGTTATAGTTTCATATTCGCTTTCATTTTCACAAAGCGCCTATAAAACGTTTGAAGGGCTGAGACCTGTGCCATTCCTCCAGGAGACATCAGAATCCCTCAGACAATCTTCAAAAATAAAATCAGGTAAGTATAGAATTTGAGTTAATTTTTTTTAGCTCATTTGAAATCAAGTGTTTTGATTTTTAAAAGCTGAGAATAGCACCCTGCAGTATAGTAACACTTCCTGCCTGCATGTGTAGCAGAACAAACAGATACTTGGAGATTTCAGCAGTTACCCTAATGGCCCTTAGTACATCTGAATGCAGTTCTTATTGCAGGAAGGGAGAAAAACAATATGATGGCTTCATGATTATGTCTAACACTTCATAATAACTGCACGCTATGAATCATTAGTAAATAGTCAATTAATCATCTATAAAAGATTGTTTCTACATTAATGGAACATAATAAGCAGCTTATAAAACAGCTAAAAATGCTTTGTTCTTGATTTGTGAGCATATTTATAATAATTGTAATAATTGTATTTTCACAATTTATTAATGATCAATTTATCATTTCTGAATTAAGTATTACATTATTTACAAACCAGTTATTTAGGAGCTGTCCGTGATTCATAAGATCATTTAGAGAGTGTAAGTAAATGATTAATTAACTATTTAGATATACATTATTTCGAAATATAGCAATAGTGTGTTAATAAATGCTTTATTAACACTTATTCCTACTGTAATTTATGAATAATTCAGATAGTCATAAAACATTTAGTAGCTGTCAGTTAACTGTTTCTGTGAGCTCATCTAAAGTGAAGATTAATATTCCATTAAGGAAACTAGTGTTTCCTTTTGTTGGGCTTTTGACATTTTCATTTTAGGTTTTGTTCTGGTTAATAAGACTGTGTGTTTGTAAAACACTTTTAGTATGGTCAGAAAAGCCCAGAGAAAATAGTTAGAGAGTACAGAATTAACATACACACAGATTAGTGATGAGAAGTCTGGGGCTGTATCCGAAATCGCCCCCTATACCCTATTCACTATTCCCTACATTAGTCCACTCGTACAGTTCACTTGAAGGAGTGAATGAAAACAAGTGAGTGAATTCGGACACTAAGTACACCGGAAGGACTGCCGCTTTTGCATAGTATTGCTTACTGTTTAACAATCATTTAAAACGGACAGTTCCAGTAGTAAGATTAACGGATTTATCTTGAACTATGTCAAGGAATTTACGTATAACCCTTGGTTAAACAATTTAATAATCAATATACAACGAATTTGTACCTGTGTTGTACGCTGTATTACCCAGTGGACGAGCGCGTTGTAAAATTAATGGATGGATGATTCAGCTGCGGGCGCCATCGTCTGGCGAGACACGGGATTCCAGTCGGCGCGCGACTCTCACAGTGCATTATGGGTTATCTCTAGCTGTTGAGCGTATATCGGTTGTACACTCGTTTTTGCGGTGCATTGTGGGATTGAATGAGTGCGTTCGGGAACGTCCACTATGGTTTCGAACACCACTTAAAATGGCTGTCCCCTCAAATAGTGCACTATTTGAGGGTATAGGGGGCGATTTCGGATACAGCCTGGGTCTTTTCCGCGAACTGCTTCTTTTGGACAGTTCGTTTCAATGAACCGGTTCACCGGTTCTTTTACGCTATAACGCAATGACGTGAAGACGGTGTCAGTCATAGCAGGCAGTCACGTAGGCTACTGTTTGTGCTCGGTAGCTTCACTACACGCTGAATCACGTATGGATAGTATTATTAGCTCATCGGTTCTCAAATCAGACGTGTCCGAATTCTCGGTTGAGTGTGCCGGTGATCCGAAAACCGCTGCAACCGATTCTTGACTCGAGAACGTGAACCGCTCCAGCAGTGGGCATGTACGGTCATTACTGCACCAGTGGCGTGCACAGACCGCCGGAGGGGCACGGGGCGAAATGGCGTTACGCGGGCACAATTGCGGACCGGGGCACATAGACCGTAACGTGATTTGTGGATTAGTGCTTACTGGTGACGTGAACCATATCAAATGATTGGGTTCGATTTGGTAAACTGGGGCACGTTCAAGCTCAAACCGGTGTGCAACGTTTTACTACGTACTCTGTATAACTTTATGTACGGAGGTCTTTGCTTTTTCTTGTTGGTCTTTCTTTTCCGTCTTTCTCCCGAACGAAGGAGTGTTACTGATGTGTGAGCTGAAGCTGTTGTGATGACCTAAATATAAAAATACATTCTCTATGCAGACCCAATTCAGCACTCTCCTGTCGTTCTTCCCTAATTTTCAATACAAGGCAGTCTACAGAAGCATACGGTTACAATAGCACAACAACAGTGATCAGGTTAAATTCGGTGAACCGGTTAAATAGAACAATTCGTTTCATCCCTACTTTTAAAATCCTTTGCAAATGATTATGACACTGCTGGATCATATACTGTATAATCACAGCTATTTTGGAAGACGAGAAAGTGCATACTAACAGGGTGGAAGATGTCTTTAGGGACACAGTAAATGAAGAACATTGTAAAAACAATAGACATAGTTTAGCCTAATCCAGGGGTGCCCAACCCTGTTCCTGGAGATCTACTATCCTGCAGAGTTCAGCTCCAACCCTGAAGAAACACACCTGAACCAGCTAATTAATCTCTTAAGTAGCACTTGATAATTACAGACAGCTGTGTTGGAGCAGGGCTGGAACAAAAATCTGCAGGTAGGTAGATCTCCAGGAGCAGGGTTGAGCAGCCCTGGCCTAGTCCATAACATAATTTAAAAATATTTTCAGGTTTGTATCATTTGATGGTTCATATTTTTTGTGGATGTTGGTCCACATGGACATGATCAAATTGAATGCATATATCAGTAAAAACGAGTGTAAAATACAAAATAGTGTTTTTAATGTCAATTATCCCTGTTTAAATGAAAAAGAAGACCTAAATAGATATTTTAAGCCATTTCTTATAAATGTGACTCATTTTAGAAATAATATGAGTAATCAGACAGAAAAGTCACTGTATAACAGGAATGACCCATATATATGCAGTGTATATATGTATATATGTATATATATATATATATATATATATATATATGTATACATATTGATGTGTGAGCTGAAGCTGTTGTGACGACCTGTCTATATAAAAATACATTCTCTATGCAGACCCAATCCAGCACTCTCCTGTTGTTCTTCCCTAATTTATATATACACACACACATTTTTTGTAACTTCTTTCAAAAAGCGAAACATTTAAAAAGTAAAACATTTAAAACGTTTTTTTAGTTTTAATTTTGAGGATTAGAGCTTACATCTCGTGAAAGTCAAAAATCCAGTATCTCCAAATATTAGAATATTTCCTAAGATCAATCAAATAAAGGATTTGCAAAACAGAAAAGTTCTTTAAAGTATGATCATTTATGGCTTTAACATTTGGTCGGTAGCACAAATTACAGCTTTTTTTTTTCGACAATAAACTGTGTAAAATTCTGTGAACATTATACTACACCTACTTCGATTTGATTGGCCAACTCAGTAATTTCGTATCAGTAATAATAATCATAATAAAAATATATTTAATATTATTGTTCAAAGCATTCCGTGGGCCGTATTGGACGCCTTAGTGGGTTGTATGTTTGACATCTCTGTCTTAAGGAGTGAGATTGGTTGGCAGAGTAGGCCGGTCCCATTCCTTTGCCAACAGGAGAAAAAAAACACTACAGGTGACATGATACAGATGACTCGCAGATACAACACAGTCATCTGTTTTGTTTTAGTTTTTTTACAGATCTACACGATTCACATGAATTTCCTATTTTAAGCTGAAAACGGCGAATTTTGCAGAAAGGTGACACGTTTGCAGCCCCTGTCAGGTCAGGCATGTTGTCTGGCCAATCAAGCACAGTAAAATCATGGTCAGCAAACTACTTGGAAGTGATTTTGGCACTGTGGACAGGTGCTAAAGTCCTGCTGTTAAAGGAAATCAGCACCTCCATAAAGCTTGTCAGCCGGTGGAAGCATGAATTGCTCCAAAATCTCCTGGTAGATGGCTGCATTGACTTTGCACTTGATAAAACACAATAGACCACCACCAGCAGACGTCACGGCACCCTAAATCATCACAGACTTTCACACTGGACTTCAAGCAACTTGGATTCTGTGCCTCTCCAGTCTACCTTCAGACTCTGGGACCATGATTTCAACATGAAATGCAAAACTTACTTTTATCTGAAAAGAGGACTTTGGACCACTGAGCAACAGTCCAGTTGTTTTTCTCCTTAGCCCAGGTAGGATGCTTCTGACCTTGTTTCTGTTTCAGAAGTGGCTTGGTAGTCCTTTTCCTGAAGTCGTCTGAGCATGGTGACTCTTGATGCGCTGTCTCTGGCTTCATTCTACTCCTTGTGAAGCTTTCTCAAGTGTTTGAATTGGCTTTGCTTGACACTATTTTCAAGCTTGCGGTCATCCCTGTTGCTTGTGCACCTTTGCCTACCCAATTTCTTCCTTCCAGTCAACTTAGCATTTAATACACTTTGATACAGCACTTTGTATACAGCCACCTCATTCAGTAATAACCTTCTGTGAATTACCGTCTTTGTGGAGGGTGTCAGTGATTGTCTTGTGGACCATTGCGATGTCAGCAGTCTTCCCTATTATTGTGGTATCAAATAACAAGCAATACCCGGAATTTATACTGTAGGGACGATCATTTAATGAAACTCAAATGTGAATATTCTAATAGAGAAACTGGATTTTTGACTTTCATGAGCTGTAAGCTCTGATCCTCAAAAAAGATACCAAAAAATTTAACTTTTTCTTGATATTCTAATTTTTGAGATGCACCTGTAAGTGTGTGTATGTCATTTTAATTTTTATATTATAATAACACATTTAATTGCTTTTATTTTTGTTCACATTTTCACTTTTAATCATTAACCTACGGGAGGAGCATACTGCATAGGTTTATGTATTTATTTATGAAAAGAACAGATGAACAGAGACTGTTCGTGCTTAATACTACACTCAGCAGTGACAAAAACAACAAAACATGCTAGGGCTGGGTAAGTTCACGATTTGAAATAGATTCTCATTTTTATGTAATATCTAATATTTATTCTTAAATCCCAATCGATCTTTCGGTATATGCTGTTTGTACATAATGAAGAATATAGGCTACATAGTGCCTTACTTTCAGTATAAAACAGTCTCAGATTTCAAACCCTTGTCAAAAAATCCCATAGGATTCCAATAGGATTTCTCTACAGGATTCCAGTTAGAATTTCTATCATATTTTGGAACCGTTCCTAAAGGATTCCATTAGGAATTATCTTATAGGATTTTCTTATAGGACAAGACATAAATATCCTGTAGGATAATTTCTACAGGATTTTAATGGGATTTATTTTAAAGCATCTTTCAAGAATTTTGAAGAATCCTAACGGTACGCTTTTTTAATTGTTTATATTAGTTTAGTGTCTTGCAGTTTACTTTAACTCACCTTAATATACATTCCAATAGGAATCCTCTACAAATCCTAAAGGATTCCACTAGGAATTCTCTACAGGATTCAAATCAGAATTTCTATCATATTTTGGAACCATTCCTAAAGGATTCCATTAGGAATTATTTTATAGGATTTTCCTATAGGACAAGACATAAACATCCTGTAGGATAATTTCTACAGGATTTTAATGGGATCCTGTTTTATTTTAAAGCAGATTTTTTGATAAGCAACATACAATGAACAACGTCTACATCAGGGTGATGTAAACAGCAAACTGCAAGTACTATTTGTTAGTAAAACAAGAACAGTGGAAAAGTTCACCTTTAGATAAAAAAGTTCCCATAAAGACATGAACAAGCATCCAATTTGATCCCATAAAAAATCCTTTAGGAATGATCCTACAGAATATATAAGAATCTTATAAGAATATTCCTATCAAAATCCTATAGGAATGGTTCCAAAATATGATAGAAATTCCAATAAGAATCCTGTACAAAATTCTTATTGGAATCCTTTAGGATTTTTTGACAAGACATAAATATTCTGTAGGATGGTTTCTATGGGATTTTTATGGGATCAAATTGGATGCCTGTTCTTTCACACACACACACACACACACACACACACACACACACACACACACACACACACACACACACACACACACACACACACACACACACACACACACACACACAGTATGTAGCAATTGTCCTCCAATGCAAATACTGGAGCAGTTCTAGACTTGAGTGAGGGAGGTAGATATAAAACTTAGAGGACACCAGAAGTTGGAAAGAAAAATAACTCTTTACTGTGACAATAAATAAATAAATAACATAACAAAAGGTTAAACAGTCTTTTCTAAATTAGTAGTAGTTTAATTCAGCAAATCCTGGGCTGAATGATTAAGTTAATAATAGTTAGGATTAGATCTAAAATAATTAAATTCTAAATCTTAATGTCTTTTTTTCTGTAGTAACCCTTTTTTCTTCACAAGAAAAATAACAACTTTGTTGTTCTCAAGACAAAGCAAATACACATCACAACATTATTTCCTTCATTTTTATTAAAATATTTGAAAAGGGAGAAATTAAGACTGCTGTCTTTTATAGTGTTCACTATCCAAATCACACATTGGTGGATGGAGTTAGTGTTAATAGTCTTTGCCAACAACGTGTGCTATTTGCACTTAAAGTATAGTGACGCTACAAAGCCGTAAAGCACAACATTAATTAAAACAGCTACAAATGGTGGCAGAACAGTCACTACTCCAATGTTTTATACAATGAAAATTAGTAGCATAAACATGTGACTATCATAAATAATACCACAGATTCATAGCTTTTGACACATAGCTGCAGACTCCTGTGCTAATCAGCAGATACAATCAAACACGAGTTCAACAACTCACCAAGATCACCCAATATTGTTGGTTTAGGATGCAGACCAGATAAATGTTACTATTTCGTCATTTTTGGCGTATTTGAAATCAAAGTTTAACAAGTTAAACACCGTTAATCACTCGCTGCTTTTCCTCTTCGACCGTTATTTTCAAATGATGAGCGCTACAGTTGCAGGCGCGCTACATTCGGATTTCTTAAAGGGGCCGCGTCAGGACAATACCGTATATAGATGTTCGTATTTCTGTGAATTCTTAATCACATGTAATACATTTAACTCATTCGAACATTATGAAATATTATATATATTATCTTTGCCTTTCTTTAATATTATAAATTTCAATAAATACATATTATGTTTATATTTGTGTGTATTCATATAGGCTGCAATTTATTGTGGGTTACAGGTGCACACAAACATGCAGTGTTACTCTAAAAAAGTAAAATTAAAAAAGTAATTAATCAACAGAATCAACTAAGATCATACAAGACAAAGTGAAATTTCGTTTAAAAATGACAATGCCCATTAGGTTTCTATGAATCAATAAAATACAGGACAAAGTGAAATCCCATTAAATAAAACACTGTCCAATAAGATTCTAAAAATCAAGGAAAATCCTACAGGACAAAGTGAAGTTCTACCAAAATAAATCGTAATGTTTAATTGGATTCTAAGAATCCAATAAAACCCTACAGGACAAAGTGAAATTCCATTAAAATAAATTGCAATGTCCAATAGGATTCTAAAAATCCACTAAAATCCTACAGGACAAAGTGAAATTCCATTAAAATAAATCGTAATGTCCAATAGGATTCTAAAAATCCACTAAAATCCTACAGGACAAAGTGAAATTCCATTAAAATAAATCGTAATGTCCAATAGGATTCTAAAAATCCACTAAAATCCTACAGGACAAAGTGAAATTCCATTAAAATAAATCGTAATGTCCAATAGGATTCTAAAAATCCACTAAAATCCTACAGAACAAAGTGAAATTCCATTAAAATAAATCGTAATGTCCAATAGGATTCTAAAAATCCACTAAAATCCTACAGGACAAAGTGAAATTCCATTAAAATAAATCGTAATGTCCAATAGGATTCTAAAAATCCACTAAAATCCTACAGGACAAAGTGAAATTCCATTAAAATAAATCGTAATGTCCAATAGGATTCTAAAAATCCACTAAAATCCTACAGGACAAAGTGAAATTCCATTAAAATAAATCGTAAAGTCCAATAGGATTCTAAAAATCCACTAAAATCCTACAGGACAAAGTGAAATTCCATTAAAATAAATCGTAATGTCCAATAGGATTCTAAAAATCCACTAAAATCCTACAGGACAAAGTGAAATTCCATTAAAATAAATCGTAATGTCCAATAGGATTCTAAAAATCCACTAAAATCCTACAGGACAAAGTGAAATTCCATTAAAATAAATCGTAAAGTCCAATAGGATTCTAAGAATCCACTAAGATCCTAAAGGATAAACTGAAATTCCAATAGGATTTTTTGACAAGGGAAGGACTTATAGCGCCCCATAGAAACAGTTGCTAATGAGGCATCTACCCACCCACTTTATAAGCATTTGTTTTTCTTCTTGTAGTGCTTGTCCTGCTAATTAAAAAAAATGTAGAAGCATCTTCTGATCAATAAAGAAAATTCTGATAAAAAAATTGCCTTCCTAATATGAGGTGATATTTGACTCAAAGTGATTTAGAGTGGCATTTTCTTTTTACCTTTGTAATGACATTGTCAAATTCAAAAATTTGTATTTATAAGCTTTTTTAATAGTATTGTAAATGTACATTAATTTAAAAAACGAAAATATAATAGTTTCTAGATTTACCATGCTAATAATTGTGGAAATGCAGATAAAACACATCAGTGTGGGGGGCGCTAGAGAGTAGCACATGGAGTAAGACGTGTTTTCACCCAGCTCTGTCAAAGTTGGTGGAATAAATCATCTAAAACTTCGTTATTCTTTTTTTTTTTTTTTTTTTATTTATTTATTTTTTATTTGGAGTGCAAAAACATACATGGTAAATGCAGAAACAGAAACAACAACAACAGAAACAATACCAACAAAAAACAAAAACAAACAAAAAACTATACTAACAACAAAAAAAAAAAAAAAAAAAAACCAACAACAATGATAATAAATGAGAAATGAGAACAAGACAATCTGAATAATAATAATAATGTATAAGTAGTAGTAGCAGTATAGGTAGTATTAGCATGTTCAAAAATAATAGAAATGGCCATAAATCGGAGTAACAATGACATGACAATGATGATACGGTTAATATTTTGTGATGACAGTAACAGTAATATCAATAATAACAGTAATCATAATAATAATAATAATAACAGCAATAATCCCAAGGATGGTGATTACAGTATGATGTTGTGATGATGGTAACAGTAATATCAATAATTATAATAATAAAATAATAATAATAATAATAATAATAATAAATAATAATAATAAAAATAAATAAATAAATAAATAAATAATAATAATAATAATAATAATAGTAGTATTAATAACAATAGTAAAGTTTGAGTTGTAACAATGATATTTTGTGACGATGTTTTGTGATGAAGGCAACAGTACTATTACTATTAATAATAATAATAATAATAATAATGATGATAATAATAATGATATAATCACAATAGTAGTTATCTAAATATATGTATGCAGGAAAATATACTAATGAACCATACCCAACACATACCACACCTATCCGAGCTTCTGTGTTCAGTGTGCATGTGTTTTTTTTTGTTTTTTTTTTCCTCCTTCCTCTTCTCCATTCAAGGCAACATTGTAGACATCATATGATGTATGTAAGTTTGAATTCAAGTGGTGCATTAAAAGAAGAGTGCGGTGCATTAAAATCAATATGTGGTGCATTAAAAACATGGGTGGTATTTGTTGGGTGCAGTTTTAATTTATTTATATTTATAAATTTTTAATTATGTATATTTAATGATGTAATCTTCAGAAAACTGTTACCGTCCATACAAAACATCATCCCATCAATTTATTACTTTTCAATGTTTCTCTGATATAGTGATACAATAAATGAAAACAACAACAATAATAATAATAATAATAATATTAATATTAATAATAATAAAAATAATAATAATGAAAACACTCATGTTACTAATACCTTATATAAATATGAATAATATTTTGTGAATACTTAAAGATAAGTGTGTCAGATTTGTAAGAGTTGACTGAGGTCTGATGTTGGATGTTGCGATTCTGATGTATATGGAGATGAAAAATATTCTAGGGAGATGTATTCTGTAAGCAAATTTTTCCAGTGTGTTATGTGAATGGTGTTTCGGGATTTCCAGTTCAAGAAGATAGTTTTCTTGGCAATGGCTAGAGCTATGAGGAGTATCCTTTTGTTTGTTATTTCCTGATTAAGTGTTGATAGATCGCCCAGTAGACAGAGTGAAGGGGATAATGGGATGTGACAACCCAGGAGGTGGGATAGGGATTCAGTAACATCTTCCCAGAATTGTTTAATGGGTGGGCAGTGCCATGTGGCGTGGATATATGTGTCCGGGCTATTTTGTGAGCAGTGCACGCAAGTTTCTGATGTGAATCCCATTTTAAACAGCCTTTCCCCAGTGTAGTGTGTTCTATGAAGGGTCTTGTACTGTATGAGCTGAAGGTTGGCGTTTTTAGTCATGGAATAAATATTATTACAAATTTGACTCCAGAAGTCGGTATCAGGAGCAATAGAAAGGTCTTTTTCCCATTTGGTTATTGGTAAACTTAAGGTTTTATTTGAATTGGTTATCATTTTGTATAATTTAGAAAGTAATTTCTTGGGGGACGATATATTAACTAAATCTGCTACTGCGGAAGGAAGGTGAAGATTGATGGTTCTGTTATTGATTTTAGATAAGACAGCTGATTTGAGTTGCAAATAAGTCAAGAATTGATTGCTCCCAATACCGTACTTCTGGACTAGGTAGGAAAATGGAACCAGTTTGTTTGACTGAAAAATGTGATTAATATGTGTGATACCCTTATCTGCCCATTTATGAAAATTTAGTATTTTTTTGTTACTTGTGAAGTCAGGGTTATTCCAGAGTGGGGTGAAGTTAGATGGAGCCAGATTGGAGTTTGTGATTTGATAATATTTCCACCAGGCCGTCAGAGCTGAAGCTATTGTCAAGGCTTTGAAGCATGAGTGATGTTTAATGGACTGACTAAGAAATGGAATGTCTGATATGTGTATGTTTTTGCAAAGTGATTGTTCTATATCTAGCCAAATGGTGTCTGCCTGAGTGGGGTGAGTCCATTTATATATGTATTGGAGTTGGTTTGCTAGCGAGTAATGGTAAAAATGTGGTGCTTCTAAGCCTCCTAAAGATTTGGATTTTTGTAAAGTGCTTAATTTTATCCTTGGTGGTTTATTTTTCCAGTAGAATCGGTTGATGATGGAGTCTAGAGATTTGAACCAATTGAGAGTAGGCTGTGTTGGGATCATTGAAAATAGGTAGTTTATTTTAGGGAGTACTGTCATTTTGATTATTGATATTCTTCCCTGGATTGAGATTGGTAAATTGTGCCAGCGATTGAGGTCATCTTCTACTGTTTTTAATAAAGGAGTGAAATTGAGTCCATTCAGCTCTGACAGCCTGGAGGAAACCCTAACGCCTAAGTAAGTGATGTGACCTGTGCATACAGGAATGGGTGATACCTGGGCTGCCACATCCCATTTAGATTGATGTAGTGGAAGGATTAAAGATTTATTCCAGTTTATTGCATAATCGGAAATTTTAGAGTATGAATCAATGGTTTTAGTTATTTCTTGTAGAGATGACTGAGGATTTTGTAAAAAGAGTAAGATATCATCGGCATATAAACTAATCTTATGTTGGGTTTGGGGTGTGTGAATTCCTTTGATGAGTGGATTCTGGCGGATGGCTGCTGCTAAGGGTTCAATGAAGATGGTAAATAAAGATGGAGAGAGTGGACATCCCTGCCTAGTCCCCCTGTGCAGTGTGAAGCTTTGTGATGTTAGTCCATTGGTGTTGACTGTGGCTGAAGGTGTTGTGTATAAAATCTTAATCCAGTTAATAAACGACTCCCCAAAGCCAAATTTTTGTAGTGTGGTGAAAAGAAAGTTCCAGTTGACTCTGTCGAAAGCTTTTTCTGCATCTAAAGTGACTATGAGGGTGTCTTTCTGCTGTAGTGATGAATAATGGATTAAATCATATAGTCTGCGTGTGTTATTGGATGCATGCCTACCTTTGATGAAACCTGTCTGATCTGGGTGGATTATAAATGGGATAATTTTTTCAATTCTATGTGCCAGAGCTTTGCTGAGTATTTTGATGTCTACGTTGATAAGTGATATAGGACGGTAATTTGACGGAAGGGTTGGATCTTTATTAGGTTTGGGGATGAGTGAAATAGTTGCTGTGTTCATGTGTACTGGTAATCTTGAGTTCTCTTTAATTTCGGTTATTGCTCTGATGAATAATGGGGATAAAATGGACCAGAAGTGTTTATAAAACTCAGCTGGGAAGCCGTCGGGTCCTGGTGCTTTATTGTTCGGCATTTGATTTAGGGCGATATGAAGTTCTTTTTCTATGATTGGTTTGTCCAGTGCACTGATTTGTTCTGTGTTAAGTTTGGGGAGTTCAATATTATTAAGAAATGAATTAATATCCTCTTGTCTTGTGTTATTATCAGATGAATAAAGTTTAGCATAGAAGTTTCGAAATATTGTATTTATTTCTTGTGGAGAGTTGGTAGGCTTCCCTGCTGAGTCTTTAATAGTTGCAATTGTTGTTTTTTCTCTATTTCTTTTGATTTGATTGGCCAAATATTTACTGGATTTGTTGCTATGATGGAAGGTCTCTTGACGGAGTCTATGAATTAGAAATTGAGTTCTTTTATTAATGATTTCATTTAGCCGGAATTTTTGTTTTCTTAGTTCATTATATATTTCTTCAGTTGGGTTTTTTGCATGTAAAATTTCCAGTTCTTTTATTTTCTTTTCTAATCTGATTTCTTCTTGTTTTTCTACTTTCGTTTTATGCACAGAGAATGATATGATTTTACCTCTTAGTACTGCTTTGCCCGTTTCCCAAATTAATGAAGCTGGTAACTTTGGAGAGTCGTTTATTTCTAGGAAGGATGTCCACTCTCTTTTAAGATAACTGTCAAACTCTGGGTCTTTGAGGAGAGATATGTTAAAGCGCCATCTACTGATTTGTTTATGTGAATTAGCTGGGTTCCATATGAGTGTTACCGGAGCATGGTCACTGATGCTGATGGGGTGGATTTTGTGTTCAGAGATATTTGGTATGATTGAATTACTAGTTAGGAAAAAATCTATGCGTGAGTAACTATGATGAACCGGCGAGTAAAATGTGTATTCTCTGTCAGTTGGGTGTTGTAGTCTCCAACCATCACCAAGTCCAAAATCTTTCATGAACTGTATTATTGTGCCAGTTGATTGCCAGATTATTTTATTATTTGTGGATCTGTCGAGTGATGGTTCAATTACAGTGTTAAAATCGCCTCCTATAATTACCGGACAGTTAGAGAAATTTGAAATTGAGGAAACTAAAGAGTGGAAAAAGGTAGGGTCATCTGAGTTTGGGCCGTACACATTGACAATTGTTACCGGGTTATTGTTTATTGATATGTTTATGATAATAAAACGTCCTTCTGGGTCTGAAACAGTTGTGTTATGAACAAATTGAATTCTTTTGCTTATCAGAATACATACTCCTCTTTGTTTTGAATTATAAGTTGCTGAAAATGAGTGAATGAATTGTGTTGATCTTAGGGTGTTTTGTTTTGAGTCTGAAAGGTGTGTTTCTTGTAGTAAACATATATCTGCCTGTAAATTTTCCAAATAGTTGAGAATTTTAATTTTTTTTGTCTGAGAGCTAATGCCACGGATGTTCCAGGTTATAAATTTGAGTTGCATGTTAAGTTAATATTTCTATACTGACGTGTGTGTTTGGCAAACATCAAATACAGAACAATAAGACATAATAACACTAGACAGACCTAAGCATTTACAACAAAACAAGTAATAAAACAAACAAACCAAAAAACACAGAGTTTGAAAAATTATGTGCATACTTGTGTGGTGCATTGAGACATGGGTGCATTATATTATAAATGTAATGAGAAAAGAAAAAAAAGAGAAAAAAAAAAGAAAGCAGAGGGGTAAAAAAACAAAAACAAAAAAAAACAATGGTGTTTAATGAATGCAGGTTAATGAAAACATATTATGGCTGGGATGATATTGTTGAGGGAAAGGGTGTTAGTAGAGCCAGGGAGTAATTGCCTTGTCTTTAAATAACTGTCCATCAATGTACAATTTGTCCACGGTAAGTATTGCTCTTTTTCCTTCTTTTATCATTTGTTTGCGGATGGGGATTAGCTGTTTACGTCTGTGGATGATTTCTTGTGGAAACTGGTCGTTAAGTCCGTAATGGGTGTCCTTTAACTGTCTGCCCTGTCGTTGAACCAGTTCTTTTTGCTTGAAATGTTCGAATTTGGCAATAATTGGGCGGGGTCTGGTGGCGTTATTGAGTTTTTGACCTAGGCGGTGAACACGGTGAAAAGTGATGTTGTTAACAGTTTCCGATGGAAGTTTGAGCTGTTTAACCATAAAGTCCTTGACTGCTTTCTCGGGTTCGTCAGTGGGTGATTCGGAGATGCCGGTGAAAATCAGGTTGTCCCTCATGCTGCGTGCTTGTAAGTCCAAAATTGTTTCTTTCATCGTTTTGTTTTCGGAGGTGATGGAAGCGAGCTGGGTGGTAACATTAGATAGTTGCGTTGTGAGGGTTGTAACGGAGTTGTGCAGCGAACTGTTTTCTTGTGTGAGCGTGTCGATTTGTTGTTGGCTGTATTCCAGGCTGTGGCGGAGTTGTTGAAATTCTTTGTGCAGTACTTCTATTAGGGCTACTCTTGCGTCCAGTCCGGATAGTTTATTGTCTATGGATGTAAGTATGTCGCTTACCTCGGGACAGCACGGGGGATGAGACAATGTAGGTGAAGGAGATGAATTGGATGAAGCTGGTGAGTCCGCCATGCGTGGTTTTTTGGCTTTTTGTGAGCGTCCCATGGTGCAGAGTTTATTGTAGTATTCGTCGATGTAGTCTTCTAGGTGATCCAGGTCCGAATTATAATCCAGTTTATTGTATTTGTGGGAAGTGATGTAAGAGAGAAGAAGAGAGAGAAAAAAAAAACAAAAAAAACAAGGTGTGCAAAAAAGTTTGTCTGCTTCTAGCAGCGCGCCGCCGCCATGTTAGATCACGCACCGTCTCGCGAGAGTCTAGCGTTCACAGAGCCATCCTCCTCTAGCGTCAATGTGCTAAGAATAACTTCGTTATTCTTACTTAAACTGATCAGTTTGCAAAGACAATACATTAACGATGAATAAATCTAAGAAGACTGTCAAGAAAGTTCCCTCCCCGACTGTCAATCGAGTGGAAGACACTTTAATTAGCCCGGTGCTAACCGATGCTAAAGTTAACTTTGTTAATGAGACTACCGAGACCGATGCTTCTTCGAGATGAGGCTTCACCCAGGGCCATTCTTTCAGCCATTAGAAAGATGGATTTTTCTATGAATGCCCGATTTAACAGTTTGGAAGCTTCCTTGTCTGTAGTGCAGTCTACGCTAACCGCCAATACATCCCGTATCGTTGACCTGGAAGAGGCCAGCGCTGATTATGAGTGCTGCATCTCTCACCTGGAGCAGCTTTGCTCCGGTCTGTCACAGGAGAACACGTCTCTAAAGGCAAAGGTAACGGACTTGGAGGCCAGATCTCGCAGGCAGAATATCAAGATAGCGGGTCTTCCTGAAGACATCGAGAAAGGCAACCCCACAAGATTTGTTTCTGAACTTCTACCCCCGTTACTAGGAGAATCTAATTTTCCGCGTGGTGTAAAGGTTGACCGGGCTCACCGTATTGGCCCCATCGGAAACAAGCCGCGAGTTATGATTGCCAGAATACATCACGATTCTGTGAAGACCGAAATACTGCGTCTTTCTCGTACCCAGAGCCCGCTCTCTTTCGATGGTGGTCGTATCAGTATCTTCCCGGACTTTCCAGTAGAGGTGTCCACTCAACGCAAGCAGTTTGACAGTGTACGGGAGAAATTAAGAGCCAAGGGAATAAAATACAGACTTCTGTATCCTGCTCGTCTGATTCTCACTCATGAGAAGACGAAGAAAATATTTTCGTCACCACAGGAGGCCGAATCTTACATTGACAGTCTTTCCCCGTGAACTATATTGGGATCCATTATGGTAAATAAGACACTACTTTTAATGGTTCGTGGCCTGTACATTTTTTGGACTTGCTGGCGTGACTTTTTTCTGTTATTATTATTACTAGCTTCTGTAGTCCTGACGGATTAGTCGCCCCACCTTTAAATTCAAAGACTATCAGGCCAATAACGACATAAGATGTGTATAAATGTATACGGGTCTGTATATATATTTTTTCTGTATATATTTTTTTACGTTATGTTTTGGGATGTCTATGCTTTCATTTACATACGAAGTATTCTGGATCACAGTGTGTGGAGACGGAGCGGTGTGTTGTCTCGAAGAATCGTTCATCCGTTACCGGTCGATTCTTGTTAGCTTGTGAGGTTTTTTTTTTTCCCCTTCCTTGTGTTCTGTTCGGTAATCCCACGTTTTAATGGGGTACTTTGACTTTCGCTTACGTTTGAGAAGCGAGGTTTCTGGGGTAGTATTATGCCAGCTTATTTTTGTATTGAATTTTTCTGTTTTTTTTTGTTTTTGTTTTGCTTAACCGCCAATACCAACGCTTGTACTTATCTAGTTCAGTTTATCCTATGGTTTACTTGTCACTGCATTTTGATGAGCCCCCCTAAGAAAGATCTGAATATTGTGAGCTGGAATGTGCGTGGTTTAAACAACATTGTTAAAAGATCCAAAGTCTTTGCACACTTAAACTCTTTACATGCAGATATACTGTTTCTACAGGAGACTCACATTAAGCATTCCAGTGCTCACAGATGGATAGGACAGATGTACCACTCTACTTTCTCTACTAAGGCCCGTGGGGTGTCTATATTAATACGTAAGAATATTCCTTTTCAACAAAATAAAATAACTGACTGTAAATATTTTGATAATACAATTACTGTTCTGAAGACCGTGTGACTGCAGGAATGGATCTGGACATTCTCAATGACTGATGGAGATGGTGCCTTTGACTACTTTGCCTTTGACTACTGTGGTGCTGGAGGAAGATTGTCCGGAGAGATGTCCCCCAGGTGTAGCTCTACTAGTCGGGCTGATTTTTGTGCTTAATTTTGATTTCCCCAAAAAAGATTTGCATTGGAGGTGACCTTGGAGGTGAGCAGTGTTCTGTAAAGGTGCATGGACTGAAAAATAGACTCATTCGCAAAACAGTAAAAGTATAACAATGAATGTTTAATTCATTTTGTCTTGACATTGGTTACTGCAGTACCAGTTGGATCTTGTTGCATTTTAGACACTTTTATACTGTTTATACAGTATTATTGTATATTACAGGGTTTTTTTGTGCAATATTATTGTTTATGCAGTACATTACTGTGTTTTATAGTGCATTGTTTTTGCAGTACATTACTCTGTATTTTATTCAGTATTATTGTTTATGTAGTATATCACTATATGCTTCATACAGGAGGTAACTGGTCTGGACCAGTAAGGAGGTAAAGAAATCTCAGTCATTTTCTACCGTTTCCATTTATTATTAGTTGCTCATTTCTGAATTATCAGCAGCAGATTTCAAAGAGTTTTTAAATTTCTGTCTTCAGATTGTCGCAGTTTCTGTTGTTTTTTTGGTTGGGATTTTATCAGTTTAAGCATTCCCAGAACGTTTTTTAACTGGTCTTGCTTCAATTCTTGATCACTCAGTTCATTTGGATACTTCTCATCTTCTATCAACAGTTCCTTTACTGAAAAAGTCTTGGTGAATAATTAATAGACATAGAAATATCCACAATAAAGGTCAAATCTTTTAAAATCAAGTTTATTAATAACAGATTGATGACTTTAAAAAAAAAAAAAGTACGTAAAAA
Source organism: Garra rufa (assembly GCF_049309525.1). NCBI lineage: Eukaryota > Metazoa > Chordata > Actinopteri > Cypriniformes > Cyprinidae > Garra > Garra rufa. The sequence continues at coordinate 78,605,471 of NC_133361.1, read as the reverse complement.
CTAAGTAAAAAGTAATAAGAGTTCTTTTAATAGACAAAAGTGTAATAAAATTGGAACATACATTTATTAAATTTTCTTTTACACTTCATTTTAAATCAGTTTTTCAACATCGTTGTCATGATATTTCTCCATTCAAAAGAGGATCTGAATTTGTCAGTCCACGTTTATCATTTTTAATTGTACAAGAAAGTGTGGAATAACAGGTTTTTTTTAATGATATGGCTATGTTCACAGTTGTGTATTTCAATCACACAACTCACTGTCTTCAGTACAACAAACTTTAGGTTTGGAGGATAAAGTGGAATACTTACACTAGTCTCTGTGTGGCGTGCCATTGTGTTTTTTAAGGAATTCCATATTTTTAAGAAGCCAGATCTGCTTTGCTGTAGTAGTTGAATCTCCACTGCAGCTCATCTTGGGCTTCAGTAGTCAGCTGTACTGGGTACTTAATAAGTCATTTAAAAGTCATTTGCCTTTGAAATGAAAATGTAAATGTTTTTATAAATGTTTCATATCATGTTAAATGCATGTTTGAGGACTCAGATGCCCCCAAATTTTTGAAAGGGGGTTGTTTTGGAAGTGAAAAAAAATGCTGGAATCCTCTTCGGAAGTGAGTTTAGCATAACATTCACATGCTTTAAATTTTCAGTCATTCCTTCAATTTGTCTCAGTTTACCTTTCGGCAACACGTGAAGACTAGTTTTCAGTCAACACTCAGCTGCCTATAGCCTAATGCATGAAGGTTTGTGAGAGACAGAAAAGTGGCAACTACGCAACCTTTATCTTTAGCTTCTCCCTTGCTGACTAAGAAAGGTCTAAATAAATAAATGTCTTAGTAAATAAGTCAGCAAATAAATAAATGTAGACATAATGCAGAAATAAATACGAAATTAAGTAAATATTAAATGAATATGGAAAGAAACAATTGTTGACATAAACATTGTCATAAATACATAAATTAATAAATGAATGAATGAATGCATTTTTGAAAAAAAATTGCATAAATAAGTCAATAAAATTATAAATATCACCATTTGTAAATATTTGTAAAATAATATATTTTTTATTATTTTATTCTTTATATATACTTTAATATGTATTTCAACAAGAAAAAAAAGACAATTTGTATAGTTCATATGTGTTTCCCTGTAAATATCTATGCACTCTTTGGATCGTAGACACAGAAGCGCGTGAACAGGACTTATATTTTTGATCTGGTAATGTGACGTCATAAGGCTGCTCCGCGCTTCTGTACGTACTCTACAGCCAAATCTCGTTGAGTATGGATACGATCCGAACATCAGCTGCCATGTTGACGTTACCTTCTTCTTCTTCTTTAATCGCCGTTCACTCCTACGGAGTATTACCGCCACCTACTGTACAGTTTACTCACATGAATGAAGAGGATGATGAATCTGCGTTGGCGTTACCATGCAACCTGTGACGTTATACCAAGCGCAACAATTTAAAAGGTATGACTGACAGGTGCACTAACACCTGATTTCATCAGTGGTTATACCACTTTACTACAAGAATGTTTGCAAGAAAAATCTGTGCAATAATCTCATCCAAAAGGAGACGTCGAGCAGCTGCTCGAAGATCTCACCTTTGGAGAAGACTGTTAATTCTACAATCAAAAAATGTAAGTATCAATACTTAAAAATTTAGATTAAATTAATTGCATTGCTAGCTCACTCCTACAATTATGTAATGTTGATACATGCTGACCAATAGTCAATTACATTGCATAATTTGTCACTGAAACTTATATATTTTTGTAAAACAAAGAAAAAAGTAACTTAATTGTATTGTTATATGAACTAACTATGCATGAACTACACAAAATCAACCAATGTGAATATATGCATTTTCTGTTAATTTTCATGTTAATGCATGAATTAAAGTATATTCTATTTACTGACCACATTGACAAAATAAAAATAAAAATGAATACAAGTCCACAACATATGAAACAATGCTTTATTTAAACGTATTGTGCTAACAATCACATATTTACAGGCAGTGAACCCTACTGCGGTCTTGATGCAGCTGTGCCGATTCTGCAGCTGTATTTGGATGAAGCAGCTGACCACCGTGCCCACCTTCGCCTGTCTTTGCCGTCTATCAGGTCCCTCATTGGTGCACTCAGACTGGAATCTGACCACGGGTGGGAAATGGATATCGAGGTGCTGGTGTTCCTCTACTGGCTTGCCCATGCAGCATCCTACAGGGCAGTGTCACAGACCTTCGATATCCCCAAGACCTCTGTGCATGACATTGTGCACAGAGTAAGCAAAGCTGTCCTGGGAATTTTAAGGAAGGTGATTTGCTTTCCAACCGGTGATGACCTGGAGGCAGTGGGAGCAGGATTTGCACAGCTGTCTGGTTCACCAGCTTTCAGCAGGGCAGTTGGTGCAATCGACGGCTGTCATATCCGCATGAAACCTCCAGCAAATAACTCCCACTGTTACTACAACAGGAAGTTGTTTCACTCCATCCAACTCCAGGCCATCACTGATCACCGGGGGAAATTCCTTGACATCTTTGTTGGATATCCTGGGTCTGTGCACGATGCCAGGGTACTGAGGAACAGCCCTGTGTACTTGGGCAGCCTGTACCCACCACCAGGAAAGTGCATCCTTGGGGATGGTGGCTATCCTTGTCTGAGTGCACCCATCTGCCTCATCACCCCTTACAGAGAGCCTGTGCAGAACCCTGTGCAGGCTCGTTTCAACAGCAAGCACTCCCGTGCCCGTAACATCGTTGAGAGAGCTTTCGGGATGATGAAGAAGCGCTGGCGCTCTATCTTCTTCAAGGCCTTAGAGATCAGCCCTGCCTTTGTGCCTGAGGTTGTTGCGTGCTGCGCTGTGCTTCATAATCTGGCTCTTCTCAATGGGGACATCGTTGAGGCAGAGGATGAGGAAGACCATGATGACGGCCCCCCTGAACCCCACAACCCTCAGGCAAGAGCGGGAGATCACGTGCGGGACAACCTGGCTGCAGCTGTGTCTGCCCCAAACATTTGTGTGGCTGCTCTCCATGAGCATGACTATCTATAAAACATTTTATCCAATTAAAACATTTAAAATGAGTATTGTCAGCATTTCAGTTCTTGCGTAATTTAATTTCAAATGTTTACAAAGATATGCTCATTTCTGGTGTAGCCTTATTACTTTTGTGGTGTAGTTAGCTGAACTGCTGAACTGGTGAGCAGAAGGTTGCTGGTTCCATCTCTGCAGCAGCCATCATAACCAGTGTGTCCTTGAGCAAGGCTCATTTCTCCAGATTGCTCCAGAGGCACTGGGGTCCCTGTAATAAGAACACTGTAAGTCAGTTTGGATAAAAGCATCTGTCAAATGCAGAAATCAAAATGATTTTAGAAAAACCTTTTTTGAAAGCGTCTCAGAACAAACTCTCTATAAAGCTTCTGTTTTCTTACTGTTTTCTAAAGCTGTTACTATAATATAACTGCATGTCATACATTTTTTATTTGGGGGCTTAAAAGGTTAGTTCACCTGAACATAAATTCTATCATTATTTACCTGCCTTCATGTTGTTCAATCTCTCTTTTTCTATTTTTCCGTTAATACAATATCAGTCAATGGAGCCTGATTTTCAGGAGCTTCATGACATTATTTGATGATGCTTTTGAAACTTCTGAAAGTCCACTGACTGATACTCAGCTCTTGTGTAAAAGGGGGGAAACACGGGGATCAAACAACATGAAGTAAATACTGATTAAATTTATAAAGTTTGTTAAACTTTAATCACTTTGTTACTAGTGTGTAGTTAATGCAAAACTTAAGGCAGTTTGTGCAAGCAGTCTCAAGTTCAATTTAGGTCATGGAGGGAAATTGTTCTGCAGAGTTTTTCCTACCCTAATTAAACACACCTGAACAATCTAATCAAACCAATTAATAACAGCTGCTTTGAAAATTACAGACAGGTGTGTTGGAACTAAACCCAACAGAGCAGTGGCCAACATGATATTCCTTTAAGTGCTCTATATGCATTTAGGAATCAGACACACAATAATAAAACTATCCTTTTAAAGTGTGTGTGGTACATTGCACCCCACATATGCACAAACTGTTCATCACTTTATATTTTAACAATTTATGAATGTTATCTTCTGAATGCATCACCAAATGTCTATAAGTCCACAGTGTACTGTGAATAGAAATTGTTTTATATGCATCGTATCAGGCATAATGTCTCAGGCCACCATTTGATGTTGTTTTAGCAATGCTATTATGAATAGATGATTACAAATATATATACCCTGGACCACAAAACCTTAAAGTCTTAAGTCGCTGGGGTATATTTGTAGCAATAGCCAAAAATACATTGTATGGGTCAAAATTATTGATTTTTCTTTTATGCCAAAATTATTTAAAATATTCATGTTACATTAAGATTTTTTGGTAAAATTCCTACTATAAATATATCAAAATGTAATTTTTTATTAGTAATATGCATAAAGTTTGGACAACTTTAAAGGTCATTTTCTCAGTATTTAGATTTAGATTTTTTTGCACCCTCAGATTTGCCTATAGAAGCCATTTGATCTGATTTTTAAAAATGGTTTAATGTATCTCCTTTATAAAAAAATAAATAAAGGAGATACATAAAACCATTTAAAAAAAATCTGAATCTTTTTATCTTATTAAAAGAGACTACAAAATAAATATGGATGGTCATTAAAGCATTGCTAAAACAACAAAGCAAGTAGTGGCCTATGATTTTTGCACAGAACTGTATGCATATTGATAGATCGATAGACAGAATCTATTTTAAAATGTTTGTTCTTTATGTAAACCAAATAAGTAAATGATCAGAACATGCTTTTATTTTACAATTTATTTAATTCATTTTTTTGTGAGAGCCTCAAGGACGCGAAGGAATCTTTCCTCTCTTTCCTTTGCCTCCCTGTCTCTCCTTTCCTCTCTCTCACTTGTTTCCTTCTTGCCATCGCTCTTCTCTTTCTCTTGCCTCTCTTTCTCGTCTCTCCTCTCTCTCCTGTCTCTCTCGTTCCCTTCTGTCTTCCTTCTCCTCCATTTCTCGCCATCTTCTTTCCTCCCTCTCAGATGCTTCCCGCTCTCTCTACGCTTCCCGTTCCTCCATCTCCCTCATCAGATCGGCGAGATCTTTTTTTCTTTTTCCCAGCGCTGGCATCACTGAGGATGAAGAGGCCACAGCAACACCTGGCCCAGATGAGGCAACGAGAGCAGGTGGTGTGATGGAGGGTCTGCTCCCAATTGCCTCATCCATGGCAGTATACCACTTCCATGATGCTGCTGTGGGCTCTCCATCCTCAGTGCTCACGCCAGTTGCTGGACATTTCAGTTCCTACAAAATTGCACAAACACAATACAAAAACAGTCAGTTTAACAGCACAGTGTGATTTGATTTCTTTATAAGAGTTAACAATATGATCTTACTTTGTATTTTTGTTTCAAGTTTTCCCATTTTTTTTTAATGAATGAAGCAGTGACCTTTCCTTGCAGGCCCTGCTCCACCACAAAAGCTCTGCAGCAAAGGCACAAAATCAAGAAACAGAAAAGTGCTGTAATAACTATTTGAAATTACAATAATTAAAATAAAATTAAGCTTCTAGCGTTAGTTCTGGCAGGTCACGTGAGTCAAGCCCGCATCAGCTGACTCTCAGCTGATCACATCTACCTATAGGAATGCTAATCCTATCACAGCATTTTTATATAAGGCTGCATTTAGTATTCAGTAGCTTTTCGCTTGCTCAGGAGCAACACCCTCCTCCATCCCCAACTCCTCCTTTTGCGACAGTCAGGACCTGGTTACGGATTCCACTGAATCAGTCTCCTTTTATCTCAATCTATGTGTTACACTTAAATATCATTAAGTACATTGATGATATCTTCTTGTTCTGTTCTGTTTACCCTGGGGGGTTATTATTATTATTGCTGCTCTCCCTGCTCATTCACGACATGCTGCATGAATGGGCAGGGAGTTGTGCCAGAACAGAACTACCCCGCCAAATCAAAATTGTATGCTAAAGTCTATCATTTTGACGATAGTGGTCCTGACAGAACTACAGCTTAAAATTTAAAAAGATGTTTAATTCATTTCTGTTGTATACTTACTCGAAGCCTTTGATGGCAGCATTTAGCTTTCCGGTGAAGAGGGCTTCATTAGCCGCTCTCCACCGGATAAGCAGATGCGTCTGCTCATCTGTCCCTGTAACATTCAAATAGATTCCCTTTGTGATGTATGCTCTCAATACTACATTCACATGTTGAGTTAGTTACTGAAGTTGTTTTTTATCCAACACAAATGTTTCTCAATACATCAACAGTACTAATGGACAAATAAAACATTCTTTATGTAATCGAATTTATGTTATCTAATTTCTTTATGTAAACGTATTTACATTACATACAGTAACATCTAATGTAAGCAGTGATGCTAACTGCATAAAAGCACACATACATCATTCACATGTGTTCATCTGCAAAACTTATCTAAGATTTTCCTGTCAGATGTTAAGTATACATTTGGTTATCATCTTTAAGATATATATGGTGTATCATACATGTATATTCACATTAGAGACGTACATGTGCTTACTACTGTTTGCTATACATAAAACAAATCAGAAATTTAACGTTACTATGCTATGTAGCGGCTTTACACCTGCAACAATTAAAGTTTACAGAATCTCAACAAACAGAAGGAACGGTGTTATTGGTTTCTAATACTCACATTTGAAAACACCCGCGTCCATTTATTCATTTGAAATGTTTGGATATGACGAATCCTCTTTCTCTTCTTCTTTATGACGTATTGATCTCCCGTGGGCTTCTGGGATAGAAAAGTGTCCATCGGATGCACACTCCAGAATCTGGGCTAAAGCAGTAGGACAACCGGGGATTTCTCGCCTACTCTTTTATGAATACTGAGGTTTCGAACATACTTTTTTCTTCACGTACTCATTTTCCCTACTATATAGTAGGTAAGTAGGCATATTCGAACGCACTTTAAGTAGACGTCCGTCCGAATCTCAGGGGAATTAGTGCATTCGCCTACTCATTCTCGCCTACTCTTTTATGAATACTTAAGATTCAAACATACTTATTCACTCGCCTACTGCTTTTTGCCTACTATATAGTATGGAAGTATGCGGTTTCGAACGCAGCCAACCACATGCTCCCTCCACCAAACAAATCTACTTCTTCTTTGTAGCAGCTACCTCTATATCCTGCATGAAAGCTCTTTAGAGCGCCCTCTAATGCCCTGTAGAATTACTACAACCACTTTAGTCATACCGAAATATATAAAAATAAAATACGAGTAACTTGGGACAGGTTACAAAGTCGAAAAGAAAGTAAAGTTTTTGATGAGTAGATTTCAGGATTTTTCTCCATATAGTGGACTTCAGTGGGATTAAGGTCAAGGATAAAGGTTTCAAAATTTCAATACAGCTTTCAAATGGGATGGGATGATGTAGAGCCCTTTGAAGCTGCATTGACAATTAAATTTGGACCTTCAACCTGTTGGCTCCCATCGAAATATAAAGAAAAATCTTGGAATGTTTCCCTCAAAAACCTTTTCGACAGAAAAAGAGACAGACACGAGCATGAATGACGGAGGGGTGAGTAAATTATCAGCAGGAAATATTTGTCAGAACTGAACTAGTCCTTTAAAACTGAATAAATACAAAACCAACAGCCAGTTTTTAATTTGTTCTTTATAAAAATAAACAATTTTTAATGCAATACATTTTTATTGCATGGTTACATGATTTGTGGATTTTAAGACTGATTTTCTATTTTATACATATTCTACTTCTGTTTTATATAAAATTACAGAGTTTTAATGTAAAATACACCTAAATATAAAACTAATAAGATTTACTTTCAAATTACACCGTGTTCCAAATTATTATGCAAATGATATATTTCTCTGATTTTCATAATTAGTCAATGCAAATGACAGTCAGTATAATTTTTCATTTTTCAAGTCATCAACCATTAGGGTATAATTTGAATTATACTGAACAAACCTCCTAATGATAACAGTATTTATTTCAAAAATAAAAAAACTGAAAATGCACTGTTCTAAATTATTATGCACAACAGTTAAAACATTTTATAGGTTGTAAAGAACTGAAAATTGGCATTTTCTGAATTTGCAGCATTAGGTGGTCATATTTACTGAAATCAAAAGCTATTTCAATCAAAAACATCCTAACAGGGCAAGTTACATCTTACCATAGGACCCCTTCTTTGATATCACTATCACAATTCTTGCATCCATTGAACTTGTGAGTTTTTGGAGAGTTTCGGATTGAATTTGTTTGCAGGATGTCAGAATAGCCTCCCAGAGCTGCTGTTTTGCTGTGAACTGCTTCCCACCCTAATAGATCTTTTGCTTGAGGATGCTCCAAAGGTTCTCAATCTGGTTGAGGTCAGGGGAGGATGGTGGCCACACAATGAGTTTCTCATCTTTATATTTTGCCGAGTTCATTTTCACCTTCAGTGACCCTAAAGGAACCTACCAGCTCTCTCCCTATGATTCCAGCCCAAATCGCCACTTCCTTGTTAACGTAAGCAGCCTTGTTGGGACATGTTCCATCCACTACTCCATCCATCTGGACCATCCAAAGATGCACAACACTTATCAGTAAACAAGACTGTTTGAAAATTAGTCTTCATGTATGTCTGGGCCCACTGCAACCATTTCTGCTTGTGAGCATTAGTTAGGAGTGGCTGAATAGTAGGTTTATGCTCAACTGCAAGCCTCTGGAGGATCCTACACCTTGATGTTCGCAGGACTCAAGAGGCACCAGCAGCTTCAAATACCTGTTTTCTACTTTGTAATGGCATTTTAGCAGCTGCTCTCTTAATCTGATGAATTTGTCTGGCAGAAACCTTCCTCATTCTGCCTTTTCCTGAACAAACCAGTCTGTGCTCTGAATCAGCCACAAATCTCTTCACAGTACAATGATCACATTTAAGTTTTTCTGAAATATCTAATGTTTTCTTACCTTGTCCAAGGCATTGTACGATTTGACGCTTTTCGGCAGCAGAGAGGTCTATTTTCTTTCCCATATTGCTTGAAACCTGTGGCCTACTTAATAATGTGGAACATTCTTCTTAAGTAATTTTCCTTTAATTGGGCTCATTTGGCAAACTATCACAGGTGTCTGAGATTCATTTCAGTGATCCAAAGAGCCATGAGACACAATACCATTCATGAGTTTATGATAATTTGGAACCCGTGTTCCATGCCCACTTGGCCCATAAATATGCCATGCAGGACCCATATATGTGTTCCCAGATCAAACCAATGCCCACTTGGCCCATAAATATGCCATGCAGGACCCATATATCCATATATGTGTTCCCAGATCAAACCTATGCCTACTTGGCCCATGAATATGTCATGCAGGACCCATATATGTGTTCCCAGATCAAACCCATGCCCACTTGGCCCACAAATATGTCATGCAGGACCCATATTTGTGTTCCCAGCTCAAACTCATGCCCACTTGGCCTATAAAAATTCTATGCAGGACCCATAAGTGCATTCCCAGTTCAAACCCATGCCCACTTGGCCCATAAATATGCCATGCAGGACCCATATATGCATTCCCAGTTCAAACCCATGCCCACTTGGCCCATAAATATGCCATGCAGGACCCATATATGCATTCCCAGTTCAAACCCATGCCCACTTGGCCCATAAATATGCCATGCAGGACCCATATATGTGTTCCCAGTTCAAACCCATGCCCACTTGGCCCATGCCTGTCCCTTATGTGGCCCATGTAATCAGCTCATATGGGCTTCCTATGTGGGACTCATACTACAAAACTTACATGGGACCCGCTGATTTCACCCAGCCAAAGCCCATGCCCACACAGTTCCCATGGAAACCCTAGTTAACCCAGCTGGGCCCCACAAGTCATTGCTGGATGGGTACCTAATACCCCTAAGCCTAGTCCAAGACATACTAGCCGCCTCGACCACTGGTCCCGCTAATCCCCTTCAAGCCCATCTCGCCTACTCCCTGGGCAGCGCCATCCCATTGTATGTCGACCCAGATGCAGGAGACATAGCCTTTCTCCTCAGTTTACCCATCATTGACTCCAATAACATCTACCGGTTAAAGGACGTCGTGAACGTGGGCTTTTGGCAAAGGGATACCTATGTCAAAATACACACTCCCGAAGTCGTAGCCTACCACGATAATAACGAGCAGTTGTATCTGGCCCCTAACCTCAAAATGTGTACGCCTACCAAAGACATTCATTATCTATGTCCAAGTAAACCCTTTGTCCGGGATAACACCGAAGGCATTTGCGGCCTCGAATCTATCCGACCCGATACGAGTTGTTCCGCGGAAGCTATGCCACGGTCTCAGGTGGAGGAGACCAAAGCCGAAATTGTCGGGAACCAATGGCTGGTCAGTGCTTCAGTGCGTACCGCTACCCTGACGTATGACCAGCACGACACGGCTACCCGTATTACGTTGCCGAACCAAACCCTCTGGGTCAAGGTTCCTAAAGGCTCAATTCTCCACATCGATGACCTGGCACTATACCACCTCCCCGAAGAGGAATATAAAGCTGAGCTCGAAATTTCGCCCTTCTTCAAACAGCATTCCTTTGACCTCGATCCTGAATTGGAGGAAAGGATCAAGGTAGAAGGAATGCAACTAATTGATTTAACTCCCGTTAACACGGCTTTGGAAGCCATCGCTCGCCTTCCACCCGCCGGTCCCCCAATTATTCGTTCTTGGTCCGCCGCCGACACGGCATTGTGCATCTCAACCATCTTCGGATATGCTGTAACTCTAACCCTCGCCTTCCTCCTCCACAAACGAGTAAGCGCGGTCCAAGAGTCTCTCAATAAATGTACCTCCGGCGTCCCACGCATTTTTCGCCGCGAAAAACCCACACCAGAATCCGAACTCAAGCCCGAGAACGCGACGAATCTAATTGAGATCACGCCCATGCCGCCCCGTCGATCCACTGACTATTAAAACCGACCAAAGAAAAACACCCCATTCACACTGCCTTCGCCAACGATCCCATATACTGTTTTGAAATAACCGTGACCCTACCAGCCAATAGCTACAGCCCTGCACCAGAATTCAGCGAGTGATGGAGATGTTGTTTGTGTTTTGTGAGTGCCTTGCTCCCTCTCTCTCTCTCTCTCTCTCTCTCTCTGCCTTCTTGTTCCAGTGTCTGCCGATGTTTGCACCAGGAACAACGAAGCAGCAATAAAAGATAATCCTATCAAATGAACAACTAGCTATTTGTGCTGAGAGACCCATTAAAACAAATGGAGATTTGTCACCTTCACCGAACACATGACTAAGAATTCGCTGACACAGGAAGAGGGAAATCTGCGGGATCATCTCCCCCCCCTTTCTGAGACCCTCCAAAGAACTGATCGTTTGTCCACTTGTGACTTGAGTTAACAAATTAAGTTAAGAAAAATTATGGATCACAGGATAGCCTTCCTGCTGCGAAACCCCCCCTCAGAATTCCCTTCACACATCACGAAACTGAACCCACGCTACGTGCGTTACATGCTATCAAATATGATGCAAAGGCAAAAAGAAGCAAAGAACACTATTTTTATCAATCGAACTTTATTCTGCAAAGAGGGATCCACCTTCCCGTATATTCCATTGTTTGCTGTGTAATTGTGTTTCTTTTCTTTAGGCCTGGTGTGCCGTAGTTAACCAAGTTATTAAATATGTATCCTATGTGTAACATGTATCATGTTTAATGTCTGAGGAATAGTCGTGATGAATGCAGTTTGTCTGAATGAATGAGAAATTGAGATTGTGTATATTTTATGCATTGCTGTAGTTTATGATAGTTAATAACCAAATTGAAGATAAATCTGTGTCCTAATAAGTCACATGCCAGAAGGAATTGCATCAAACATGACCCCGCCCCCGTGGCAACGCCATTGGCCTTCAGGCCCCGGGGTCGTGTCTAATAGACCCCTTAAAAGCTAATGGCCCGAACCAGAACATGGGTTTTTTTGAATCGGCTTTTGAATTGGCTTGAATTGTGCTTGAAGCGCCGACTTGACCTGATTGAACTGAGCGAGAAGAGCGCTGAAACATCCTGAAAGACTCTAAACTTTCTCTGCCGAAGATCGCCTGCTCGTTCCAGCTACAAGGCATTCTTGCCCTCCAGAACTCACAAGAAACTGCAAAAGACTTTCGCATCCCGGTTTGAACCTTCAGAGCCTACGCGCCTCGCAACCCAGGCGCCAATCGAACTTTGAGAGCAACTCATCCTGAGGAATTCCAAAGACGTCATCCGAAAGACCGACAAGCAAGTAACCAACCAGGGCATCCGCTGAGACGAGCCTCCAGCCCAGACGGAATCCCCATTCCGGCACAAGAGCAAGTAAACAAGGTCTCCCATTTCTTGTTGAAATCTGGTGCGTTTTGTTTAAGTTAGATCTCTGCTTGATGATTTTCTGAGGTTGTGATTTGAGAAGCTAGTAACGGTAATATAACAAGTCTTGGGTTTTCTCAAAATTCATAAAATCCCATCTCTGAAACTGTATGAGTGTGCGTGTGAATGTGTGTGTGTGTGTGTGTGTGTGTGTGTGTGTGTGTGTGTGTGTTCGTGTTTTGAGTAGTTTAGCTTTGTAATCCTAGTGTAGTTTTCAATAAATCGTTTTCATTGAGAGAGTTGTCTTGCCTTTTGTGTTCACAAAGTACTATTTTGCCTAGATCAAGCTACCTGGCTTTAGTTTCCCAAAGTAATATTTGAGTTTATTTACGCTCCTGCCAATGAGCGTGAACAGACTTTGGAATTGATAAAGTGTATTGATTTGACCGATTCGGTGGACGACCGGTCAAGAAACATAAACTATTAATTCTAAATTGATTTCCCTGGAGTTTAGATTCGATTCTATATCCGAATCAACTTTAAATTTGAGTTAATTTCTACATGTCTATGGATGACTACAGAACTCTCAAAGTTAAAAACAAAATACACTCAACAAAAATAAAAGTAACAGGATACACAGGTGAGGATGTCCCTGTCAAAGGAAGCTGCCTGGTGACCCTGCAACACAAGGGGCAGCTGTTAAAGATACACATGCTGATTGTGGAAAAGAGCGTCCAGCCAATTCTAGGACTAAGCACATGTGAAAAACTTGACTTAGTGAGGAGAGTGTTTGTAGTGACATCGCAGTTCAAAGCAAATGAAACTTCATTCATGGAGGAGTACAAAGATGTTTTTGAAGGACTCGGATGTCTGCCTGGGGAGCACAGAATAAGCATCGATGACACGGTAGCTCCTGTGGTGCATGCATGCAGAAAAGTTCCATTTGCATTGCAAGAAAAACTCAAAGTGGTATTAGCACGCATGGAGAAGCTGGATGTCATAAAGAAAATTGATGAACCAACAGACTGGGTGAGCTCACTAGTCATTGTGCTCAAGAAAAATGGTTCCTTGAGAATATGTCTTGATCCAAGGGATCTCAACCGAGCCATAAAACGTGAACATTTCAAACTGCCAACCAGAGAAGAGATCATGTCTCAGTTTGCTGGAGCCAGGTGGTTTAGTAAGCTTGATGCGTCGTCTGGCTTTTGGCAGTTGAAGCTTGATGAGGCAAGTTCTAAACTTTGTACCTTCAACACGCCAGAAGGCAGATATCGTTTCCTCCGTCTACCGTATGGTATACTTTCGGCACCTGAAGTATACCATAAAACAATCCACATGATATTTGAGCACTTACCAGGGGTAGAGACTATGATGGATGACATAATCGTGTGGGGTTCCAACCTGCAGGAGCACGATGCACGATTGAGGAAGGTCCTGGAGCTAATAAGACAGTCAAATCTGAAATTGAACAGGGAGAAATGTGAGTTTGCAGTCAAGAGCTTAACATTTGTTGGAGATGTTTTGTCTGAGGAAGGGGTCAGGCCAGACCCAAGAAAAACTTAAGCTATAGTCAACATGGAACGGCCTCAAAATAAAGAAGAAGTGAGGAGATTCCTCGGAATGGTCACTTACTTGGCCAAATTCATTCCCCAGCTGTCAACACATTCTGCTCCACTCAGATGTCTCCTCGAACAAAAGAATGAGTGGATGTGGGCTCACGAGCAGGAAGAGTGCTTTCAAAAATTGAAGCGCATCATCACAGAGGAGCCAGTGCTCAGATATTATGACCCACAAAAGACCACACGAATCTCAGCAGATGCCTCACGATATGGCCTAGGCGCTGTGCTTTTGCAGCAACATGGAGAGAGCTGGCAACCAGTAGCTTATGCTTCTAGGGCCTTGACGAGTGCAGAAACCAACTACGCACAAATCGAAAAGGAACTTTTGGCTTGTACGTATGCCTGTGAAAGGTTTCACCAGTATGTCTACGGACAGTCCTTTGAAGCAGAAACAGACCATAAGCCACTGGTGTCCATAATGTCCAAAGCCTTAAATGACTGCCCAATGAGAATCCAACGAAAGCTCATCAGGCTCCAAAAATATGACGTCAAAATGATCTACACACCAGGAAAGTTCATGTTTGCAGCTGATACACTCTCTCGGGCTGTCGACAAGCATGAAAACCTTAACAGTGAGAAAGGTGCAGACATACAACTTATGTTGACATGATAGTGACCTCTCTTCCTGTGTCCCCAGAGAAAACTGAACAAATTAAAAATGCAACTGATGCAGATGAAACAATGACAGAACTCAAAGAGACCATACTGAAAGGTTGGCCAGAAAAGAAAACTGACTGTCCAAAGCAAATTCAAGACCACTGGTCATGCAGAGCTGAACTTTCAGTAGTGAATGACATCATCTTCAAGGGAAACAAGTTTGTCATCCCTGCATCGATGCGCAAGGAAATGCTGCACAAGGTTCATGAGGGACACCTGGGTGAAGAGAAATGTAAGCGCAGGGCCCGTGACGTAATGTACTGGCCAAGGATGAACCATGAAATCAGTCAGACTACAGCTTCATGTGAAATATGTCTCACATACAGATCCAGGCAACAAGCAGAGCCACTCATGCCTTATCCAGTGCCCAATCATCCATATCAAAAGGTTGGGGTAGACCTGTTCGACTGCAATGGTAAGAGTCACATTGTAGTTACTGATTATTTCTCCAACTATCCAGAAGTTGCAACAATTCAGGTGACATCTAGTCAGGCTGTCATTGCTTTCCTGAAGACAGTCTTCACAAGACATGGAGTTCCCTGTGAGGTGTTTTCTGATAATGGGCCACAATTTTGCAGTAGGGAGTTTGATGCCTTTGCTAAAGAGTGTGGGATTTAGACACACTACATCGAGCCCAAACTACCCTAGGTCCAACGGGCTGGCAGAGAGTTCTGTGAAGATTGTGAAGGCTCTCATGAAAAAGAGTCACAATGGAAAGACAGACTTCCATAAGAGCCTAATGATTTACAGGAGTGCCCTGCTTCAAAATGGGTTGTCTCCAGCCCAAATGCTAATGGGTCGACGGATACGCACTAACTTACCCATTCACCAGGACTTGTTGACACCTGCAGGAGCAAACAGAGTCAAAGAAGCAAAACAACAACTCAAAAGCAAACAAAAAGAGAACTATGACAAGAAAGCGAAGACCCTGCGAAAACTCAAGCCTGGAGATCGAGTTCGCATCCTGAGCCATGCAACAGGGACATGGATGCGAAAAGGTTGTGTAGAAAGAGAAATGGTACCGCGGTCATACGATATTATGACCGGGAATGGTGCAATTCTAAGAAGGAACAGAGGGGACATAGGACCACAAGTGACTGTTCAAGATGTCGAGTCGCTATCGAATGAACAAGATGTGTCTCAAATTTCCACAAGCGAACAGATTGACAAAGGTTCTGTGGATTATACTGACTCTGATCTGACAAAAGAAGTTACTGCTTCACCTGGAAAGGATTGCAGACCAAAACGCACTGTTAGACCCCCTGAAAGGTTAATTGAGATCTGTTAAAAAAAAAAAAAAAAAAAAAAAAAAAAACAACGTTCATTGTCAAAATTCTGTGATGCTTTTGTTGTTATGTTGTTATGGAAATGTTACTTTTGGTATATGAACAAATTGATAGAACATAATATTTCAAAGGAAAGTTATTTGCATTTAAAGGGGGGAAGATGTGATGTTATGTCCGATAACATATATAGTTCTGGTAAGGTGTTGCACACCGGACAGTTTTTGATAGATGCACCAGACTAAGAAGTGGAATACAATGTGTGTGCGTATGGAATAAAAACATAAGTTTAAGCAAGTCGTTGTCCCGTGGCATTAATAACACAACAGTGTCTATTCCCCATTGGCTAGTTTGGTCATGTGTTCCCTAGTGTATTGTATATAAGTCTCCTCCTCACTCCTGTGTTTGCTGATCATTGTTTAGCTGACTGTGAGCAGACTCTGGCTTGGCTGAAGTGGCGTGAACAGGCTGCGGCTTGGCTTGGAGTCAGACTCAGGCTTGGCGGTGGCCATCTTGGGCGCAGACACAGGCTTGGTGACCGCCATCTGGGGCTCGGGCTCGGCGGCAGCCATCTTGGGTGCAGACTCTAAATTGGCGGCCATCTTGGCCAGGGATTCAGGAACGGCAGCCATCTTGACCAGGAACTCAGGAACGGAGTGAAATGCTTATTTTAATGTTTATTTAGTTATAAAAAATTAAACCTGTAAGTATGAAACTGTGGGTCACATGAGTAGAGTCAAAAATATAAGAACTTAAATCAACCCAAAATGAATTGATTATACTACAATCACAAAATAAAGTGGCAGCTGTTTCTTCAACAAAATTAACAAATTTTATTAATATTAATATATTTACAGATAGCAAAATGTAACCTGTCAGTCATAAGCTGTTGCGCCTGCTATAATGTGATCACATGATAATTTTGCTTATTATTATTCATCAGTTTTACATTCTCAGTCACTAAAATGCCTTTGTTTAATTGTTTAATAAAATTGTGTTATCTGTACCAAAATGTCCTGCAAATCAAAGGGGCTGAATAATTTTTATAATAGCAGTGCATAAATTGTTATCTCTGGATGCACACTCTAATGTAGTATTCACATTTCGATTGGCTCTTGGTGTCTGAAAGCAGGTAATTTATAGGCTTTAATTCTCTGGAAGGCCACTAGGGATGGACACTTTTATCACGATATCCTACAAGTGTTCCTTAAAATAGAATAGAACAGAGTACAATAGAATAGAATTTTTTTGTCATTACACACATGTACAATAAAAAAATCTACTTGGCTTTTCCTGTAAATAAGTGTCACAAGGAGGGTCAGAGACGTGCGGATCCATTTGCAGCATTTATTTGATACAAAACAAACACAAAGGGGCAGGCAGAAATCGTGGTCAAACACAGGCAGAAGGTCGGGGCTGGCAGCAAGAATCAAACACGGGAGGGAGTCCAGGAATCAAAACACAGGGAAAACAAACTCGGGAAGAAACGCTCGGAAATACAGACCATACGGAACAATAAGACTTCGCCGAGTGGCTGTGTGTGTGAGAAGCTTAAATGCAGTCAGTGTGATGAGGTGCAGCTGTGAGCGGTAATCAGTAAAGTGAGAGCAGGTGAATGCAGTGATTAGTGCAGTGGCTTGTGGGGAATGAAGTCCATGAAGTGTGGTGCAAGAGTTCATGATGACAGGATAGACCAGATATGTGACAGAGCCCCTCCCCAAGGAGCGGCTTCCAGACGCTCTAACCACCTAATACAACCTGAGGAGGAGGAGGAGTAGAGTGCAGAGGCGAAGGTGGGGCGACGACTGACCGGGGCGGAGCCGGAGAGACGATGGAGCCCGGAGGAGCTGGTGGGCCGACGGCCAACAACGGAGACGAGGGAGCACAGAGCCGGGGTGGAGCCGCAGGGTCGGAGGGCCAAGGTGGAGTCCAGGACTCTGAGACTGGAGGTGATGGTGAGGGATCCTTCAGTCTGGACACCGATGGAGACTGGCAGTCCCACAGCAAGTCCTCTGCACCGAATGTGGGATGTGGGTGAGCAGAGGGACTGTCAGGAGACAGAGGTGACGGGACTGGAGCAGCAGGGAGGGTGGGTGGGAACAGTCCATGCATGAGCTCCGTGACCAGAACCGGGCAGACAGGAATCTCAGGACGACTGGAAGGAACCAGCGGAGGCTCTGGAAGGCTGGGCAGAACCAGCGGAAGCTCTGGAAGGCCGGGCAGGACCAGCGGAGGCTCTGGAAGGCCGGGCGGGACCAGCGGAGGCTCTGGAAGGCCGGGCGGGACCAGCGGAGGCTCTGGAAGGCCGGGCGGGACCAGCGGAGGCTCTGGAAGGCTGGGCTGAACCAGCGGAGATTCTGGAAGGCTGGGCTGAACCAGCAGAGATTCTGGAAGGCTGGGCTGAACCAGCGGAGGCTCTGGAAGGCTGGGCTGAACCAGCGGAGGCTCTGGAAGGCTGGGCAGAACCAGCGGAAGCTCTGGAAGGCCGGGCAGGACCAGCGGAGACTCTGAAAGGCCGGGCGGGACCAGCGGAGGCTCTGGAAGGCTGGGCTGAACCAGCGGAGATTCTGGAAGGCTGGGCTGAACCAGCAGAGATTCTGGAAGGCTGGGCTGAACCAGCGGAGGCTCTGGAAGGCTGGGCTGAACCAGCGGAGGCTCTGGAAGGCTGGGCGGAACCAGCGGAGGCTCTGGAAGGCTCGGCGGAACCAGCGGAGGCTCTGGAAGGCCGGGCTGAACCAGCAGAGGCTCTGGGAGGGCAGCCATCTTGTGCAATGGCTCTGGAAGGGTGACCATCTTGAGAGCAGACTCTGGAAGGGCAGCCATTTTGCGAACAGACTTTAGAAGGGAGGTCATCTTGTGAAAAGACTCTAGAAGGGAGGCCATTTTGCTTACAGACTTGGGCGGTTGCTCTTCTAGATCACCCACAGTTAAAGGTGAGCCAGTCATTTGAAGTGCAATGTCCAAGTAGTGTTCTAAAGCCCAATGAGGTTCATAAAGTGGCATTGAGGAGCGGAGTGGTTCAGAAAGTCCTCCATGAAAAAATATCATCAGACACAGATTATCCATAGAAGTCTGCTTAACTAATTCCACAAAGTCCATAACGTAATCCTCAATAGACTGCTCACCCTGCTTGAGACGCATGATCTGTACAGCTGAATCCATGCTGGAACCGGATAACTCCACAATAGCTGCTGGATCCTTGTAATGGCGAAGTCTTCTGTCACAAGGAGGGTCAGAGACGTGCGGATCCATTTGCAGCATTTATTTGATACAAAACAAACACAAAGGGGCAGGCAGAAATCGTGGTCAAACACAGGCAGAAGGTCGGGGCTGGCAGCAAGAATCAAACACGGGAGGGAGTCCAGGAATCAAAACACAGAGAAAACAAACTCGGGAAGAAACGCTCGGAAATACAGACCATACGGAACAATAAGACTTCGCCGAGTGGCTGTGTGTGTGAGAAGCTTAAATGCAGTCAGTGTGATGAGGTGCAGCTGTGAGCGGTAATCAGTAAAGTGAGAGCAGGTGAATGCAGTGATTAGTGCAGTGGCTTGTGGGGAATGAAGTCCATGAAGTGTGGTGCAAGAGTTCATGATGACAGGATAGACCAGATATGTGACAATAAGAAAAGTTTTATTCAGTTATTATATCTTTCATTTACCAAAAATGAATTTTTAAAAAAAGATTTATAAAAAAATAAAAAAATACAGTAATAATTACAATAATAGAACTATATAATTAATAAATAGCAAGATACAAGAGCACAACAAACACAGTACGGTGCAAAGCAATTAATGGCAAGACTTTACAATATTGTGCCTTTTTTTAACATTAGTGTATTAACTAACATAAACAATGAACAATACATGTATTACATAATGTTAATTATTTTTTTGTTAATGTTCAGTAATACAAAATGCAGTTGTTATTTGTTAGTTTATGTCAGTTCACAGTACATTAACTAATGTTAACAAACACAATTTTTGATTTTAATAATGCATTAGTAAATGTTGAAATTAATATTAACTAAGATTAATAAAAGCTGTACGAGTATTTTTTATGATTAGTTCATGGTAACAAAAGTAAAGTTCATGTTAACTAATGAAACCTTACTGTAAACTGCTAAATTGTCCAGAATTTCTGTGACAACATTCCAAGTGAAATTTTCACTAATCAAGAGGCAAAAGGGAACTAAATTTAAATATATAGACATGTAAAATGTTATTATCTCTGTACAAACAACACAATTTTAAAATTGCAGCATTTAGTTAAACTCAAAATGTGCATGAATGAACACATTTCTCCACTGAATAATTACAAAAAACTTTTCAGATTTTCTTATTTAATGCATCTTTTCAAATATTCCAGCACTTTGTTTTTTTCTTCTCCTGCTCTCTTCTTGATGTTCTCCAGTGTTTGTGCCTTTTCATGCTCATTTATTTTCTTCAACTCATCAATCAGGAAATCAACATGTTGAAGTGTGATCAAAGAATCAGTGTTAAGTGCGATCATCTCCAGAGCTCTTACACAGTGAAATGCTTCAATTACCAACTTCATCTTCTGTAATTTTAATTCTTGCAGTTCTTCCATATTTTTAATCTTAGACACACAGTCCTCAGTTTTGGCATCATATTTCTTTGAATTTTCTTTTGTTATCTGTTCTTTATTTGCCTTTGTCAAATATATTGGTGCTCCATTGACATGTTTGCTGTAGTGGCATTTCTTTGTACAGATTGTACAGTGATTTTTTTTCATCACACAGCACCATGAGAGACTTCTGACCCACCAGCATCTTGGATAATGAGAGTTCTCCTCACAGATGGTGCAGTGCAGCCCCACACTGGCTATAGCAGGATCAATAACAACCATTTCTTTGAAGGGCACTTCAGATTCATCATCATGGTTTTTCTTGTACTCTATTTGTTCCTTGCCCTGGTTTGATTCTTGTGTTTCTGTATTGATTTGCTGAATGTTTGATTTTATTTTCAAGATATTTTCCTCTAACTCTTTGCGTTGTTCCAGTGTATCTTGAGTCATCTGCATCGATTTTGGTTTTATTTTAACAAGAAACTCAAAAAAAAAGTTAATTTCTCTAAAACTTAGATTCCATAAATCTTCCATCATTTTATTCTGTTCATCAGCAGAATCTGACTGACAGTTGTCAAACAGGAAATACACTGGTTGATTTTTGTCATCTACTGCACACTTGATTTTAGCCACTTTAACAGCCGTCAGGGCATTTTTAGGTATAACTCCACGTGAGTGTGTTAAGACCAAGACAATGTTTTCAGCAACATCTTTACCAAATAAAGACTGAACAGCATCAAAAATATATATTTGTTGGTCAGAAAGTCGATTTTGGCTTGCTTTAATCACTAGACACACTGCATCTAATTGATGGATTGTTTCTGCAGAGATAATTAACTTAAGCAAACACATAGCACGCATCATTTTCTCATTATCAGCACGCATGTCTCCATATCCTGGTGTGTCGATGATTGTTAAATCGATTGGACTCTCTTGTAGATAAAACCCATAAACAGTGATGATGGAGGTCTGACTTTGAGCTGATGTTCGGTCACTCTGATCATCTGTGATCTCAAACCAAACCCGGTCTTCTCTCTGAACACCTAACATGTAGTTGATCATCACATTGATCAGTTTTGTTTTCCCAATGCCTGTTTCTCCCACCATCAGAATGGTCTTGTGGGGTTTGTTGGAGTCTCTCTCACCATAGGTTATTATTCTATATTGTTCAGATTTTTCATCTGCATTGTGCTTCAGATGATATCGAGTAGGAGCACCATCCTCAATTTTTGTACTCTGGTTAATGATTTCATGGAGATTTTGTTTTAAACTGGCCATTTTCGGTCTGTAACGTAAAGCAGAAAACAACATAACACATTGGCATTTAATAAATTAAAAAGGTAATTTATCAGCAGTTTTGCCTTTGATATTGAGGCATAATTGTGAATTTCTCCATCTTTACCATAATAAATTTATATATAAGCTATTCTACTTTAAAATAAGAAGAAATGCCTTTAATTTGACACATACTGAATGTCTAGAGCCAGGGCCGACTGGAATAGGCAAGTTTTAAAAATGTGTTGGTTTTGTTGTTGTTGTTGTTAACTATTCATTTTTTATTACCAATACTATGAATTTAAAATATTACAAAAAAGCATACAACTATTTTATTGCTCTCCTGACCCACCCTGGTTTAAAGCATGATCAGTCTTCCCCCACACAGCAGCACTTCCACATACATTAATTACATCATTGTGATAGATGTTCACTAAAAAATCACCACTAAAAATGGGATAAAGAAAGAGGTACAGATCTGGCCATTAGAAATGCGTCTATTTACATGCGGCAGCCTGCAATTCGGCACGCATGATCACGGATAGCCCTGCAGGCGCTTTTCGTGATTTTTTTTTTTATTTTTTGGCACAAGGAACAACATTCTGTATCCAAACACCATGGCCAGCTCTAATGTTGATCACAAATACCATTGTTAACAATAGTTCAATGATTCCTGTTTCCTGAAAGCTATTCATAAGCAGGTGCAGTTGTGTTATTATTTTCTTTCCCTTTTTTTTTCTAGATGAACATTTATTAGACTGCATTGGAAATAGAAATGCTAATTTTGGTTATTTTATTTTTCCCAACTGACAACCAACGTTGTTAACATTAACCACGTCGTGTGATTTAATGAATGATGATCACAAATAAACTAGGCTATATGGGGTAAAAGTTAGTGAACAAACTTTATGTTGGCTTAGTCTAAAAGTTTAAAATAGAGTAAAACGATGTCTGGAGTTCCAGTTATCCAAGATTTTAGTTTTTTGCTCTGACCAGCCACAATGTCCCCATTCTAGGAACCTCAGGTGACCGCATGAGGCAGCTGTCAGAGATTTGTCTGAACCTGCCCTATCCCTCTCATTGGTTTCTCAGAACCATCTGACTCGGCTACGAAATTGAGTTCATGAGTCCAGTGTTATTCTCTTTACCTCAGTTTGAGACGAGAGTGCTGTGGTCCTTTGAACGGAAATCGCAAAACTTCTGGCGAAGGCTATGATAGAGCTCAGGAAGGGTGGTGGACTCAGACCAATATTGGACTTGTGAGTCTTGAATAATGCCCTTCACAAGCTTCCGGCACATCAATTGCCTGGAGTTTCTGACAGTGTTTTTGACCTGGAAGAGGTTACGACTTTTGGTTCAAGGCAAGCATATGTTGGTCTGCATGGACAACACAGTGACCACAACATGCATCAACCATGAGGGTGGTGTCCACTCCTTTTGCATGTTGCAACTGGCCCGCCATGTCTTACTCTAGAGCCAGCACAGACTCAAGTTTCTGCACGTTACTCATATTCCGGGCGACCTCAATCGTGGGGCCGATTCTCGCTCACAAGTTTTGCTCTGGGGTGAGTGGAGACTCCACCATGCCCTGCACATTTAGATTTTAGATGCTCTGATCAGCTCTTTGTTTTGGAGGACAGCAGAAGGAGGAGGCTGGGGTCAGTAGAAGCCTCTTTTTATGATCCGATGTGTTTTTGTAAAAACAAAAGTTAGTTTGCAAGTTTGCTGATTTGGGAAGGGATGCAGCATTGCTGAACGCGGTCTATGCTGTTCACCAATCGCAATGCAGTGGGACTGCTGACCAATCACAATAAATTTAGTTTTTTAAGGAAAGTGGAACCCGGAACTAATCGAGCTGTTTGTGCCAGCCTGAGGTGAAAGTCATTGTAATAATGTAAATTATGTGGAAAAAATATGAGTTTTTCGAACCATCAAGCATGACAGTAACAAAAACCAAAATAAAAATAAAACAAAATAAAGACTTTGTAAAAGAGCATAATAGGACCCCTTAATGTTATTTAAATTATAGAAAATGTAGATGCATTATACTAGAGGGCCATTGAATGCTCAAATCTGAATCTATGCTATCACTTTTTTTTTTTATTTAACATATCCTTGGTGAATAAAAGTATTAATTTCTTTAAAAAAAATATATAAAAATGTACTGACCCCAAACTTTTAAACAGTAGTGTGTATTGTTAAAAAAAAAACTTTATATTTTAAATAAATGCTGTTCTTTTTAACCTCTTTTTAATCTTTAAGTTCCAAAAAAATATTAAGCAGCACAACTGTAGCTAATGTTGTTAATAAATCAGCATATTAGATTGATTTCTGACACTTAGTACTGGAGTAACAGCAGATGAAAATTCAGCTGTGCATCACAGGAATAAATCATACTTTAAAGTTTATTGAGGTAAAAAAATATGATTTTATATTGTAATAATCAGGTAATCAAAGGTGTTCATGGCTACTTAATAATTACAGTCAGATCTCCAAGCATGAGACTAAAACGATAGTGACTTGTAGTCCTACCCTTGAGTAGAATCTTCCAAGACTGGTTCAGAGTTTGAGAATCTTCAGTGTGAACAAAGCAGTATGTTGCTAAATAAAGTAAATACAAATTCAATTAACTTCTTTTGAGAACAGAGCGATAAAGACGAAATAACTGAAATTTGTTGGTGGGAATATTAAATCTACTCTTTTTTTTCTTTACATTTATTATAATCATTGGCTATTATGAAATATTTACACAGTATAATATATAGTTTGAGAAAATAAATATCATCACAACATACTACTGAGTCACAGAGGCTAAAAGAGTTTATTTTACCTGTTTGTACTAGTGCTTCTTTCTCTGGCTCACTTCAGGTTTTTGCAGACAGAAAATTCAGCAGTAGTATTTATACATCGGGCAACACCCATTTATGAAGATCATGTGATTTGCAAGAAAGCTTTTTTTCCCTCTGAAATTTGTAGATTTAAGTTTCAAACATGCAGTTTCCACAGTAGAAATAGATATGGGGGAACTTCTATTTAACCAGGAATAAAACTTTACTGAGAATAAGAATCTCTAGCCCTCATGCTACCATTGTTTCTCGTCGTATAAATTGAAGAATGTAATCCACTGTTTGGTAAGTCTGTGTTTCCAGTAAAGTCTGTTTAAAATCTGCAAAAAAAAAAAAAAAAACAGCAAAGGACCAGCATAAACCAGCAAATGGCCAGCATAAACCAGCTAAAACCTACCTAACCAGCATATGCTGTTTTTTTTTCAGCAGGGCCCTCATGCCATGTGTCTCTCTTCTTTGGGGGATGAGTAAATTGGATGGCTCTTCAAAAGTATGTGGTCACATTACCAAATTCTTCTATGGTTTTCTAGAAACAAGGGGTGGAACTACTTCCCCCCTGGCACAAATCACCCCACTTTCCCCTAAGGAACAAATAGATTGAAGCTTTCTTACAAATCACATGATCTTCATAAATGGGTGTTGCCCAATGTATAAATACAACGGCAGATCTTCCTGTCTGCAAAAACTTACGTGAGTCAGAGAAAGCAGCTAAAACTAGTAATAATGTAAGTAATCTTGCGCTCTTCTGTGTCTTATACTGTAGATAAGGTAGATATTTATAATAGTGTGTAAATGCAAAAATAGAGAAAATACAGATGTAATGTTCCCACCAAAACTAAATAAACATTTTTAACTATATACATTCTGTTTAAAATAGTTTGTCTATGTGAGTTGTTGTTTCTTGTGAAAAGGTAATGGGTATTTACGTTCCTTAGCAATAACTTGGAGGACTCTTGAACCTGGAACCAGTCATGACAGATTGCCAAGAAAAGTAGGAACACTGTACTCGATCATTTTATGTGTGCAGATCATGCAAATGTATGAATATTACAACAGATTACATACCTGAATGAATTGTTGTTGTTGATGTTGTTGTTGTTGTTGTTGTTGTTGTTGTTGTTACTTTTTAAAAAGACAGTACCTTAGTCTGGCTGGTTTTAGCTGGTCAATCAGCCTGGTTTTAGCCAGTCATTGCTGGTCAGCAGCCTGTTTTAGAGGGATTTTGTCTTTTCCCAGCCTGGCCAGTCTGGTAAAATCTTTCCAAGTGACTGCATTATTGCAGGTGTTTTTTGCTTGATGTACCCGTTTATTTGCATGCGCATTATAACAACTTTGTATAAAATGGCATGGCCTTTCATAGGTTTCATTACTGACGTTGGCATACTTTATATATTTAAATTAATATATTTCCCTGCTGAAAAAAACTGCTGGAAGTAGCTGGTTTAACCAGGCTGGAAAAGTGGCCAAAACCCCTCTAAAACTAGCCTGCCTTCCAGCTATGACCAGGCTGGTTGACCAGCTAAAACTAGCCAACCAGCCTAGGCTGGTTTTAGCAGTTTTTTTTTTCACCAGGGTTGCCCCATAACATGAACTAGAATTAATTAACTTGTACTGTTTACATTTTTATGTTTTTGTTATGTTCTTTTTGTTATGTTCTGCTTTACATTACAGAAACAAAGTGGCCAGTCTGAAACCAGAACTGAACGAATTCATAAAGCATAGTACAAAAATTGAGGATGGTGCTCCTACTCGATATCATCTGGAACAGAATGCAGTTGAAAAATCTGAACAATATAGAACAATGACCTATGGTGAGAGAGACTCAAACAAACCCCACAAGACCATTCTGATGGTGGGAGAAACAGGAACAGGAAAAACAAAACTAATCAATGCATTGATCAATTACATGTTGGGTGTAAAGCCAGAAGACAAGGTTTGGTTTGAGATCACAGATGATCAGAGTGACCGAACATCAGCTCATAGTCAGACCTCCATCCTCACTGTTTATGGGTTTTATCTACAAGAGAGTCCAATCGATTTAACAATCATCGACACACCAGGATATGGAAACATGCATGCTGATAATGAGAAAGAAATTGCCATGAGTTTGCTTAAATTAAGTGGATTGGATTACTGGCTCAATAAAATTGATGCAGTGTGTCTGGTAATTAAAGCAACCCAGAATCGACTCTCTGACAGACAAATATACATATTTGATGCTGTACAGTCTTTATTTGGGAAAGATATTGTTGAAAACATTGTCTTATTAGTCACATTTTCACATGGAACTCACCCTACAAATGCCCTGACAGCTGTTAAAGATGCTAACTTTCAGTGTGCAGTAAATGACAAGAATGAGCCAGTGTATTTCCTGTTTGACAACTGTCAAGGAGAGACATTTCATGAGAAATATCAGAATATACAGGAACAATCATGGAATATCAGTTTTGGAGGAATGACAGGATTATTTGAATTTTTTGACAAAACAAAACCAAAAGCCTTGCAGATGACTCAAAATGTGTTGCAACAACGAGAGCAGTTGGAGGAAACAATCTTGAAAATAAAATCACACATTGAAATGATCAAAGAAAAAAACAACTTAGAGGTTGAAGTGACCTACAAAGAAAAGGTTCAAATTGATACTTCTAAAGCCAGAATGGCAGTGTGCTGCACCATCTGTAAAGAAAACTGTCATTATCCAAGATGCTGGTGGGTTAGAGATCTCTCATGGTGCAGTGTGATGAAAAAAAATCACTGTACAGTATGTACAAATAAATGCCACTACAGCAAACACATCAAAGAAGACAAAATATATAAAACAAAGAAAGAGAGGGTGACAATTAAAGATTCCAAAAAATATGTCAAAATAGTGGATGGTCAGTCTTTGCTCCAAAATCTTGAAGAAGAACTGCAAGAATTAAAAGTGCAGAAGATGAAGCTGGTAATTGAAGCATTTCACTGTGTAAGAGCTCTGGAGATGATCGCACTTAACACTGATTCTTTGATCACACTTCAACATGTTGATTTCCTGAATGATGAGTTGAAGAAAATAAATGAGCATGAAAAGGCACAAACACTGGAGAACATCAAGAAGAGAGCAGGAGAAGAAAAAAACAAAGTGCTGGAATACATGAAAATGTATTATAAATAAGTTATTTTAAGCAAATTTAAGAAAATTATAAAGTGCATTTTAAAAATGATATGTTATATTCTTATTGTTTTCACTTAAGCAAAAATGTGTTTATTTTGTGTTTCACTGAAATCTTGCTAAAAATTCATTTATACAAATATTTCTGTTGTTAAGAGAATGTATAGAACTATAATTACACATCAATGCTTTAGTAATTAGTCCAATTAGTATTGCCATGACTTGTTTATATATTGTAATTGTTCTTAGTTTAGTTGTATTTGTTTTGCTCACTATCCACAGTTTACAGTCATGCATGTTTAGTTTTTTTTATTCTTATAGGATTCTAATTATAAAGGATGACTGTATGTCTCTCTTGTATTTTTGGTAGGCTATTGGCTATTTTTGGTATGTTTAACATTATCTTTTGGATTATGCGATGGACTTAAATAAATAAATTTAAATAAATATGCACTTGAAACCTGTCTCCTGGTAGACATGGTAGTTTGACTCACCCTTTTCCAAAATCAATGATTGAGCTTACACTATTAGACCAGCAGCGGCTTACCATACATCTTAAAGGCCTCCCAAAGAAAGAGATAGACTGTACAGTCTTCCTTGTAACATTGTGCTCCGGAGAAATGTCTTGATCACTTTCAGTTTCAAGAATGATAAATTGTATGGAAAAATCTGGTGACAAGTCGTTAGTGAACCGATGCCAGGTCATATCCAGAAAAGCGCAGCAGCGGACCAGAACACAAAACATATAAATATATTTCACTTAAATTATTAACAGATTAAACGGAAAGTAGAAAAATGTGCTTTGTTTCAATTCCGTTTTGCTACCTTAAAATTGCAGCCTATTCATTATCAAAATAAAACACATTTAAATAAGTTTACAATTCTTAATTTAAATAGTCTGTTGCATTTAGCGTGAGCATCACCTCACTGTGCTGTTATAGTCTTTGTGTTTGGATTATTTGTTGTAGGGAACAAATTATCCTAGTTGTCTTTATCATGTTTGTAAACATTTTGATTTAGGTAATTAATTAATTAAATGCGACATGTTTTTTCCTCTCAAAACACAATTTTATACAAGTAGCTTTGTGTTTAAAGTTTTTTCTTTCATTTAAAACATTTGACCAAAATCTAGCCAGATCTTACCAGATCAGCTTTTTTTTCTTGAGTAGCCTAAAGAAAACGCTGTACGGTAACAATACAGAGAAATGCATGAACAGAAACGGTAAAATACCGATTCTGCTCAGAGTGAACCTGTGACGCGGTCATGGAATCATCCGGAAGCGTGGGATCCATTTGCAACAGCTTTATTAACTCACACAATGTAAACAGGCAGGGTTCGACAACGGCAGACTGGTGTGGTGAAGGCAGATGCAGAGAGTTAGTCAGAGTCCATGCAAAAGGTCGGGGCTGGCGGCGATCAAAGGGAATAGTCCGTAAAGCAGGTCGGCGGTCGACAAAGGGCAGGCAGCAAGGATTCATACACACGATAAACAGTCCGGTTGGCAACAGGTAGGCAGTCCGAAAAGCACGAGGAGGTGGCCGACGCCGGGGTCTACCCCTACCACGGGGAGCTGGTCAATCTGGGTGCGATAAGTGGAAGTCAGTGGTGAGAGAAGGGTCCAAGATGTCCTCCGCTGACACCCAAGACCTTTCCTCGGGTCCGTAACCTTCCCAAGCGACCAAATACTGGAGGTGACCGCTCCGGCGTCGGGAGTCCAAGATGGTGTTAACTCGATAGACCTCCTCGCCATTGATGATCAGGGGGGTAGGTCTCTGCTGGGCGGTCTCATCTAGGTTCTCCGCTCCTTTCGGGCTACCAGCGGGCTTTAACAGAGAAACATGAAAAGTGGGTGAGATACGATATTCAGATGGGAGTTCTAATCTAAATGATACAGGAGATATTTGACGGATTATCTTGAATGGACCCACTTACCTGGGGCTAAGTTTCCTGCAGGGTAGGCGCAGGCGGAGGTCCTGAGTGGAGAGCCACACCCACTGTCCTGGTTCATAGGGTGGATTGGGTCGACGTCTGCGATCTGCCTGTATCTGAGTGCAAAGGATAGCTCTTTGCAGATGGACGTGGGCCCGGTTCCATGTCTCTTCGCTGCGTTGGAACCAGGAGTTGACCGCTGGTAATTCGGAGGGCTCGCCGGACCAGGAAAACAAGGGAGGTTGGTAACCTAGGATGCACTGGAATGGTGTGAGGATGGTGGAAGGTTTACGTAGCGAATTTTGGGCATATTCTGCCCAGAGGAGATAGCGACTCCAATCGTCCTGATGATCCTGGCAGTATGAGCGTAGGAAGCGGGTCAATTCCTGGTTCAGTCTCTTGGCCTGTCCGTTAGCTTGAGGGTGGCATCCCGACGTGAGGCTAATTCTGACCCCCAGGAGACGGAAGAAGCTTGACCATAGTCTGGATGTAAACTATGGCCCCCGATCAGACACGATGTCCTCTGGCAACCCATAGAATCTGAAGACCGTGTTGCATAGCGCTTCCGCTGTCTCCATGGTGGTGGGTAGTTTAGGAAGAGGAATGAATCGGCAGCCCTTTGAGAACCTGTCTATGACTGAAAGGATGGTAGTGTGACCCTGGGACGGAGGGAGATCGGTGACAAAGTCCACCGCAATGTGGGACCAGGGGCGTATGGGCACCGGTAGAGGTTGTAGAAGGCCGACTGGCAGTTGGTGTGGGGTTTTGGAGGTGTTACAGATGGAGCAGTTCCTGATGAAAGCAATAGTGTCAGTGCGTAATGATGGCCACCAGAAACGATTGTGGAGTAGTTGGATGGTGGCTTTAATACCTGGGTGGCCGGAACTGGGAGTGGAATGAACCTCAGTCAGGACTCGTGAGCGCAGATTAAGAGGAACGTAAGTGAGATGGCTGGGACAGTCAGACGGAGGAGGGTCCTGAGAGTAACCTTCAGAGATCTCAGTCATAATATCCCATACGACTGGGGCGATGGTAACAGAAGCGGGCAGGATGGTCTCTGGAGGAGTAGCGGTGTGGTCAGATTCATGTATACGTGAGAGAGCATCCGCCTTGGTGTTCTGTGAACCAGGTCGGTACGTTATGTCGAAGTCGAAACGTGTGAAGAAAAGCGCCCACCGGGCCTGTCGGTTGTTGAGGACCTTGGCTGAGCGTAGATATTCCAGATTTTTATGATCAGTAAGTATGATGAAAGGATGCTGGGCACCCTCTAGCCAATGCCGCCACTCCTCTAGGGCCAGTTTGATCGCCAACAGTTCTCTGTTGCCCACGTCGTAGTTTCTCTCGGCCGGGCTGAGCTTATGGGAAAAGTAAGCACAGGGGTAAGTCTTGGGGGGTTGGCCTTGGCGTTGCGAGACTATGGCTCCTACGCCAGTGCTGGAAGCATCAACCTCGACAAGGAATGGTAACTCAGGATTGGGGTGATGGAGGATGGGTGCCGTGATAAACCTTTGTCGGAGTTCGTTGAAAGCCTGTGTAGCAGGCAGTGACCAGGTTAGGCGGGTCTCACCTTTCTTGACCATGGACGTGAGTGGGGCAGCAACGGTGCTGAAATTTCGGATGAATCGACGATAAAAGTTAGAAAAGCCCAGGAATTGTTGTAGTTCCTTGAGGGTTTTGGGGCGAGGCCAGTTATGTACTGCATCCACCTTTTTCTCATCCATGGCAATTCCCTCTGGGCTGATGATGTAACCGAGAAAGGAAATACGCTTCTGATGGAACTCACACTTCTCCTCCTTGGCGTAAATTTGGTGCTTGATGAGACGTTGGAGGACAGCTCTAACATGTTGAACGTGCTCGGTGTAGGTATTGGAGTAGATGAGGATGTAGTCAATGTAGACGATAACCCAGCGATTGAGCATGTCCCGGAAAACCTCGTTCACGAAGGCCTGGAAGTAGGAGGGGCTGTTGGCCAGGCCGAAGGGCATGACTCGGTATTCGTAGTGGCCTGAGGTGGTGGAGAAGGCCGTCTTCCACTCATCCCCCTCGCGGATTCTGATTAGGTTGTAGGCTGAGCGTAAATCCAATTTAGTATAGATCCTGGCTGTCCCTAGCTGTTCCAGGGCTGGGGGAACAAGAGGGAGAGGATACCGGTACTTGACTGTGATATTATTGAGTGCACGATAGTCAATGCAAGGACGCAATCCCCCGTCCTTCTTTTTAACAAAGAAGAATCCATCTGAAGCAGGCGAGGTAGAGGGCTGAATGAAGCCTTTGTTTAGTTCCTCCTGAATGTACTGGTTCATGGCCTGGGACTCGGGTTGCGAGAGGGGAAAGACACGCCCCTTGGGGGGAACGGACCCCGGAATGAGGTTGATGGCACAATCTCCAGGGCGATGGGGAGGCAGTTGGGTAGCCTTGGTCTGAAGGCCTCGAGCAGATCTTGATACTCGACTGGAATGGGGTTAATAGAAGTGACAGACATGGAGGTAACAGGAGAGCTGGCGGTCGATTGGCGGCAGGAGCTGATCACACAAATGTCGTTAAGTCTTTCTACATATTTATTTATCATGTCTGACAAAAAATAACGGTTAAATATTTTCCAGAACTTGAGCCTTCGTGTCCTAAAAATGTGTTTTGCTCTCTCCGCACAAACGATTGGATATGCACCTAATAGCGCACATTTATATCTATTATTATTTATATCTTTTATTTTACACCTATGGATTTTATTTTAGCCAATTCGTGATTTGAGAAGGCAAATTGAAACACAGAGTAGGTCAACTCACTGTCTGCCGCTTGGTTTTTAAGAAACAAAAAGCTTACATTTAACGAACAAAAATGCTCCAAACTTTTTTTCTAAATTAACTTAATAAAAAATAAACTAAATTATAAATACTTTGCCGTTACATACAGAATGAATTACCAATTATGGAGCCAGATATTGAAACAACAGACATAAATACTTTCCAAATAGCCCTCTTTGTGCAGGGTTTGGCTACAGAATGTTGTTCTTTGCGCCACCTGGTGGATATTATATGAAGCGCAACAACGTTGTAAAAAAATCTGAAAAAGCCCCTGCAGTAGGACGCGTGGCCACGGGTGCCGAATTGCAGGCTGCCACGTGAAAATAGAC
Source organism: Garra rufa (assembly GCF_049309525.1). Classification (NCBI taxonomy): domain Eukaryota; kingdom Metazoa; phylum Chordata; class Actinopteri; order Cypriniformes; family Cyprinidae; genus Garra; species Garra rufa. Next base: position 78,572,590 of record NC_133361.1, on the reverse strand, counting down.
GCATTTTTAATGGCTAGATCTGTACATCTAATTTGCAGACTGATCCAGGCCAGACAGTTACAGAAATGCTCAAAATCAACTCAAAAACAGCTGAGTAAAACTGTGTCTTCTGCAAACAGGAAACTGTTTCAGTTAACGACAAATTAACTTTTGCTCTGCCTTTTTTACAATTGAGTCAATGCGATTGTCCCACTTCAAGTCTAGAGGATGGATACCCGAGCCGAGCCCGACGGTACCCGACGGAACCCGACGGGCCGGGCCGGGTTCGGACAGATATTTAGAAAGGATGCTCGGGTTCGGGTCGGGCTCGGTTACATCAGCGCGATAGTGCGCCTGTGTTATAACAGCGCTTTTTGCCCCGTGTGCACTGATGCGCTCATCTGTTGACATTTCCGAACGCCTTCCTACAGTTGCTTAATAAAAGCGGGCTTTCCACACAAAAAACTGCACGTGTCATTAGTATGAGAAAAAAAAAAGATTTTAACTGTGTCGGGCTGGGATCGGGCTCGGACATAAATATCTTAATGCCTGTCGGGTTTGGGTCGGGCTCGGTTACTGCTCTGTCGGACGCGGGCCGGGCTCGGACAGAAAAATGCGGCCCGATCCGCACTCTATTCAAGTCCTGTGTAAAGCCGGCTGCACATTAGAGGATTTTAAGGCCGATTTGCACCCCTGAAGGACCTGGGGGTGTGGCCCTATTCGAGGCTTGTCGCAAATGATTTTTTGGTCCAAAAATCCTCTGTTGTGTGGTGTCTTTATGATTACTTAACTGCTCCAGAGCAAGACGGAGCGTCCCTGAACTCAAATCGTAAATATCAAGCATGTTTGATATTTAGGATTTTTTTTGGAGTAAATGTTGCCTACCTGGAGCAAGAAGCAGCAGCGTAAAACCTACAGACTGAGGAGGCCCGGATGAACCCGGCACATGTTCATCTCTCAGGACCGGAAGTGGGACACACATCGACTTCATTGTTAAAAAGGCCCAACAAAGATTGTATTTCCTTTATCAGCAGAGGAAATTCAACCCGCCACAGGAGCTGATCACACAAATGTACTCTGCCATCATTGAGTCTGTCCTGTGCACCACAATAACTGTCTGGTTTGGCTTAGCTTCAAAACATCAGAAGACCACAGAGGACATTTCGGACTGCTGATAGGATTACTGAAGTTTCAGCCTTGGCAGGACTGAAGCACCATCTAAGCTTTTCGCCAATCGCAACGCAGTAGGAGTGCTAACCAATCACAACACATCTTATTTTTCGGAAGGCTGACCTTCAACAAACCCAGAAATAGTTGAGCCATTTGTGCCAGCCTCTTGAGAAAGCGATTGTAATAATGTAAATTATGTATAAAATATTATGTTTTTCGGACCACCAAGCATTAGAGCATACTCTAGTGCACCCCAAAACAAAATAAAGAATTTGTAAAAGAGCATAATAGGACCCCTTAAAATTTACAGCAAGGTGAGATAATCAGTCTTCAAAACATTTCAACAATTGGACAGACATTGACATAAATGTGCATCAGTACTAATCTCTCCTGTTTTTGCAACAACATGTTTTCAAGTTAAACTGGTTTGAAAAAAAAAACAATAATATTTTCACTACTCACTTGAAGGGTTAATTGACAACATGCCTTTGAAAATACTTTCAGTTCAGAGAACAATAATGAGATCTCATTAATCTTATTACTTAACCTTTTGCATACCACATTTTTACAGTAACAGCAAGTGTCAGGGAATGTATGATAAAAACTGAGACTATTTGTTCCACTAACAACTGGGAGCTAAATGTGGTTAGCTGCCATGACAGATTATAACAACAACATCTGTTTCTGAAAAGAAAGAAACCTTTTTAATTAACCCTCTGTGGTCTGAGGGTGTTTTGGGGCCCTGAAAAAGTTTTGACATGCCCTGACATTTGTGCTTTTTTCAGTATCTTAAAAACATATGAATGGTTAAAGTCAGATTACATTGTAATCAGCACATATTGGGCTACAATAATATGCAAGCAACATTAATGTGCATGTTTGTGTTTTTGAGAAAACTATGTTTATGCGTGGTTATTGAAAATCTAAAGTTTTGAAGTCTGAAATAAGGCCATGAAGCACATACAGGACATTTCTTTACAAGACTTTTGATAATTGGATGTGGTAGGCTAGAATTTTTTCAACCAAATGATGTGAAAATCATCTCATTCACTCGTTCAGAGAAAACAATATATTGATGTAAATTTTATAAAACATGTTTTGTGATCGAAAGGGATTATTCATAGGTGTGGCAATGACCCATGAATATTTAGCAATTCACACTTGAGAGACAAAAGAGCCCTCCCTAATGGCCCCATCAATGACTGACTTGACTACAGCAGGTAAGGAAACAATGTGAGAAGATTCAGAGAATGGAGTTTTAGATTATTTGTATTTTTTTTACTACACTGTATAACCAAAACATACATAATGAAGGTCAAAGACACATTATTGAGCTCTCTCATCTAACCACACAGATGTGCACAGACTTTGTGGCATTTCTGAAAACTTCTTCTGAATTCTGTTCAAAAAATGAAACAAGTAAATCTTACCTGCTATTTTGCGTGCACTTAAAAAAATACAAAAAAAGTCAAAAACTTGTTTTACACTAGAATATCAGTGTAGTTGAACATCCCAAGTTTCTAGTGCTCTCAGAGGAAAACAGTTTGAAGGGACTCAAGGGAAAGAGGGCAGGATTCATCTTTTGAGCAGGTTTGAGATCACTACAAAAACAAAACAAAACAAAAATCATATCAGGATCATCTGTCAGTATACAGTCATAGACTCTAGCATTTGTACTAATGTAAAAAAGGACATGTAATATCTGAGAAACTAATAATTATCGTTTGGCACTATATTACTAATAAACGTGATGTAAACATACATTCAGTGTAAGCACTCATATTACTTTTACACCCTACTGTTATACAATAAAATAAATAAATAAGTATGATTCTACAGTCTTATTACACGGCTCTTTGGAATGCTTGATTCTGATTGGTCAGTTGAGACATTTGCAGGTTCGTTCTTTTCAAATAATCACCGCTCCAAAGTAATAACGCATAGCCGGTACTACTTGTATGTTTAAAATCCCTCCGTGCCAACAAAGATTACCGTTTGGCGCCATCTTGTGACAAACACTGGACAACCACAATTAACAATGGAAAATTTCGACATTAATCTATTTAAATTGTCTTACTAATGTAAGATTGTAATAGGGATTAATTACAAATATAATTTATAATTTAGCTCAAAGGGAATCGAATATGATTCAATAGGGAATTTGAACAGAATCGCTGTTTTACGGCTGTTTCAGAGTCGACCCGCGATTCTTTCACAAGTCGTTTAACAGGAACTCTGCAATGGATATTACTATCCAGAATATAGTGAAAACACTATATATTAGCACAGTAGCAAAATCAGCAGTTTAAGGCAATAACTTGTAAGCACGAAACACAAGATACTTAATAAAAATATGAATTTATTGGATAAACCTAACACATACAAACTAAACTAACATAAACACACGCATTCACACAGGTTGCAGAAAGAGAAAGTGAGGAAAGAATGAGTTTAAAGGAATGAAAATCTGAAGTCCCAAGTGAGCAATATGTGCAATTGCTTAGACCTGAACAACCATCAATCACTTAATTAACCCTCGTATTGAGTCTCTCAAAGAGGTTATTAAACTTTATCAAATGCACCAGTTCAGTTAGAACCTGGAAGTTACTTGCGTTGCCTTTGTGTGAAGGGAATTCCTTTCGTCGCTCGTTCCAGAAAGGGGGTTTCCCGAGGTTGCTGATTGGTTGGTTCTGTGGTCCTTTGTGAAGTCTTCTTGGGCGTTGCCTGATGATGCGGAGTTGTGCGCTGGTTAGAGTTCGGGTCCGCGAAGGCGTTTGGGTCGGTCGCGGCTTGCACAAACTTAACTAGACACGAAACTCTCAACGGAAAGAAATAAAAGAATTAAAGTAATAGATAAGTGTGATGATCTCCTCATGTTTCCTTTAGATGAGGAGGCTGGCATTCAGGCCAGGCGGCGTCGAGACGCCGCGGCGCGAGGCACGTGAAGAGCGTTGTAAGGAGTGAGAAAAGTTGCAAGAGATAAGAGAGAGATTTGAGGGTGTCCTTGGTATTTAAACTCAGCTTTTGGACACCTCCCAAAATGATGTCTTGACCAATTAGAACATTGGCTGAACTCCGGTGGGCTGCTGGTTCCACCTTCCAAACCATAAATCACCATGTTATCTTATTAGTCCCGTGATCCCAAATTCCCGCTCTTTGCAGAGATAAATTTGGACATGATTTCTATAACAAGACAATAATACATTTCGCAAAGAATTGAATTGCAGGAACATTTTGAGAATGCGATTTCCAACTCAGACATATCAAACATCAATATAAACCATTAAACTATTCAATAGTTATCAAAAGGGACATACACAATGAGTGATTAAAACATAATAGACAAATGTGTGGATAACATAAATGATAGGAAATTATGCATAGAAATGATGAGTTTCTCATGAGTCCTTTTTAGCATAATTTTGGGTGCATATATATCTATATATTTATCAACAGGCAGTTTCTTGTGCCATACTGTGAGGGTCTGTTTTCTAAGATGGGAGGTCAAAAGTTTAGGGAAGGAAGCTCAGTCTTTTGTCCTTCGTGTGGGGGATGACCATCGACCAAACTCAAATGACTCAACTCATGTGAGGTTCATGATGTGCATCTCTTTGACCATTAATCTTGGTTACTTGCTCCAAATTTGACAATCTCCTTATTCGAAGGATTTGATTATGAAGAAGTGTCTTTGTGTTAATTTTGCGAGTTCTTAGTAAGTTAGGTTTGCTTCAGGCTGGCGGTCTGGCGCCAGGCTATCAAACGTCAGATTTATGATGGGGGCCTCTTGTGGAATGTGAGTCTGTAGTGTTTTTACTTCTAATCGACTCTCCCAAATTGTTTGATTCGCGCTGATATCCCTACACTAACGTACATAGTTTGAATGTTAGTCACGTGGTACTATATCGTTTCGCGGAAGGATAAAAATGTTCATTTAAAACAAATATGCCAATAAAAGGTTTCAAATTCATATTCATGTCCAGTTTTTTCCTTATGTGGCAAGTAGCCGTGTAATAAGCGGGATAATGTACAGGCAGCCTGTAGTTATCGCGAAATAAGCCCCTTCAGTGTGATACAAGATCACACTGTCGGGGCTTATTTCTGCGATAACTACCGGCTGCCTGTACATTATCCCTTACATCAGCGGTTCCCAATTCCAGTCCTCGCGACCCACCGCTCTGCACATTTTGTGTGTTTCACGCATCGCTTCCGACGTTTGTTCTATTCCAACGTTACTGCCCTTCGAAGTGGACATCACAGGATATTCCGCCATTATTCATTAGTTCGAAGCGAGCGTATGTGTTCCATTTGAAGGTCATTAAAGCGTACGAGACGTAAATTTAAAATGCATTTATTTACAGGTGCACTTATGTCACACTTCTCTAGTAAGTTTCATCTGTGTGTGAAGACGCTACATGCGGTGGCGTAGCGCAAATATGTGAATGAATGTTTCGAAGTATAGTAAACAGATTTCCCCCGCTTAGGGAGCAGGGAGCAATGAACACTTTGCAGGGACCATGTCAATCGGATCGCAGTTCCTGCACGGACCTCACTTCTAATGAGCTGATTATCTGAATCAGGTGTGTTAACTAAGAGAGACATGCAAAATGTTCAGAGCGGTGGGGCGCGAGGGCTGGAATTGGGAACCGCTGCCTTACATAAACATCCCAGCAAACATGCCGTTCGGGGCCCGCGTGGGCCCACTGTGGGCAAAAAATCTAGCCCATGTGGGCAGCCCGCTGTGGGCCCCGATACCGGCGTGAAATGCGGGGCACGTGTGGGCCCCACACTATGGGGCCCGTGTGGGGCCAGAGTGGGACAGCCCAAAACTGTGGGTTAAAGGTTGTATCAGAGATTTCTAGCCTAAAACATAAAGTGTCAATTTCAGCTGACCTTTCTTCATGCCTGCCTGCCCCATAAATTGTCTGTGAAAAAAACGCGTCTCTCTGGTCAGCCTAGGGTCCGAGATATGCCAAAAAAACAATCGGCACTACCAACCTTTCCACAGATAAACAAACAGTGTTCCAACCAATCAGCGTCAGGGGTTCCCAACACCAAACCCCTGACGCTGATTGGTTGGAACACTGTTTGTTTATCTGTGGAAAGGTTGGTAGTGCCGATTGTTTTTTTTGGCATATCTCGGACCCTAGGCTGACCAGAGAGACGCGGTTCGTGATGAAAGGTCAGCTGAATTTGACACTTTATGTTTCAGGCTAGAAATCGCTGATACAACCTTTAAGTGTGGGCTGGCCCACACAAAGCAGAGTGGGCCCCCAATGGGGCCGATTGTGGGCCCATAAAGAGTGGGCATGCTGTGGGCTGGGTGTGGGCACTGTGGGGATAGTGTGGGCATGCTGTGGGCTGGGTGTGGACACTGCGGGGATAGTGTGAGAATGCTGTGGGCTGGGTGTGGGCACTGTGGGGATAGTGTGGGCATGCTGTGGGCACTGTGGGGATAGTGTGAGAATGCTGTGGGCTGGGTGTGGGCACTGTGGGGATAGTGTGGGCATGCTGTGGGCACTGTGGGGATAGTGTGAGAATGCTGTGGGCTGGGTGTGGGCACTGTGGGGATAGTGTGGGCATGCTGTGGGCACTGTGGGGATAGTGTGGGCATGCTGTGGGCTGGGTGTGGGCACTGTGGGGATAGTGTGGGCATGCTGTGGGCTGGGTGTGGGCACTGTGGGGATAGTGTGAGAATGCTGTGGGCTGGGTGTGGGCACTGTGGGGATAGTGTGAGAATGCTGTGGGCTGGGTGTGGGCACTGTGGGGATAGTGTGGGCATGCTGTGGGCACTGTGGGGATAGTGTGAGAATGCTGTGGGCTGGGTGTGGGCACAGTAGGGCAAGTGTGGGCACAGTAGGCATGTTGTGAGGCACAGTATGTAGGCCAACAGTATGCCCCAAGTGTGATTTGTTAACAAAAGTTAAAAGTTAGTTTGGTCCTACAGAGTAATGCAAATCTATTGGCCCCAGTTGCTCACAGAATACCCAACTTTACCAAAAACCTGTTCAGGGCCATACCTGCAGAATACCATCAAATTACTATTAATGCAGTGCAATTGCACTTCTTTAAAGTAGCAGTAATAAATTGAAGGTCATGTTTTTCAAATTATTTATTTACAGCAATTAATAATATTAGTAATAGTAATACAGAAATTTTACTTAAAACACCAATACAAAGCAATTCAAAACAGTAATTGCCACCAAGAACTACAGAACTAATTAGAAAATGTAAATTAAAAATGATTTCCTTCAAGGGCACCAGTGCGTTTTTCCACTGCAATTCTGGCCCGTCCTTGCCGTCCCCCATCTCGGTCTCTGGCATTACGAAGCCACGTTTTGATGCAGGTTTCGACCTCACTTGCTGTGGCTCGGCTGCACTTTGTCACAGCGTCTAAGTAAGACAGAAAACAACTGAATTCTGAATTTTAAAACCAAAAAAGTTTCTTCAAGTACAGTATAGACCAGTGGTTCTCAAAGCGTGGTACAAGTACCACTAGTGGTACTCAGACTCACTCTAGTGGTATGCAGAGGAATCACTAAATTTAATATAAATTAATGTTAAAACACAATACATTTGAACTTAATCTATATTTGAGTAGTTTGATAACCACTGGTTTCAGCCTAAAAAAAGTTCCCCAGCAAATTGATTTTTTATTTGTTTGATTTGAGGTACTAAGGAATTAAACTTGCATTTTTAATTTGGAGAACCTTATATTAGTTTAAGTTTAAGGATTGCTTTAGGTGCTCAGAGTCAGATTAATCTCATATTGTGACAAAGGCAAAATCATTTTTGACCCCACCCCTCTTCCTGCTGTCGATCAAAAATCTATGACCAAAACTGCAGCTTTTTGGGAAATGGGAAAAAACACTTTTTTCCCTCATTAAACACTGTGTTTTCAAAATGTATGCTGTGGTCTTTATTTATGATAATTTGCCTGCATGTGCCATTGTATTATTAACATTTTACCAAATGTTTTCATCAACTTACGACATGTGAAGTTTATTGTAGCTGTATGAGGATGCTCTTTTTTCTGTATTAAGTTAGGGTGACCATACGTCCTCTTTTACCCGGACATGTCCTCCTTTTTGGCTATAAAATTATGTCCGGGGGGATTTTGTAAAATATCATAAAATGTCCGGGTTTTTTACGTCATTTCACTGACCGTCATTAATTCAACACTTTAAATGCAGCCACAGCACACCGGCATTATTCTGAGGTACCTGCAGGGATGTACTGGCCATCGGGAGCACCGGGACATTCCCAGTGGGCCGATCACCGAAGCGAGGGAGACCTCCCCCATATTAGGCGCTATTTTAAATTATAGCGCATTCAAAACCGCAAATAGCCGAAAAGTGTGAAGCGGTGGGATCAATCACCCGCACAGTTCTGACAAACGCGCGCTGCGCTTCTGCCACGATGTACAGTGATAAACAGTGTAAGTTGCTTGATCCATTCAGATAACACACAGAATTGTGTTATACAGTCATGTGATATGAGAACATTAAAGGTTCTGTAAGTTCTGCTGGGCTGGCTGAAAACAGCCACGACATTGGATACTGTCACAGCATGATGAAGTAAAGTGGAAAACGCCAATAAATAATTACTGTCAAAACAAAATTATTACAAATTTCATAGTTTATTATTACTATTTATTTTAAAAACCATATAACTAATGTTTTCTTGTGACCACCGTCTTACTAATACTAATATTCTAAGCAATAATTTCTTTCTTTTAAATGTTTAGTTGTAATTCGTTTTAATTGGAGTAAAATGTTAATTCAATAAGAGCCTGATTAAAGAATTAAATATGGGTCTTATATAAATTAGGTGTTTACTATAAAGTTCTTAAAGGGACAGTTCACCCAAAAATAAAAATTGCCATCATTTACTCAACATCATGTAATTTTAATCCTGTATGAACTTTTTTTCTTCTGTGTAACATCAAGGAAGATACTTTGAGAAATTCAAAACTTTTTTGTCTATAGAGTAGAAATCAAGGGTAACCAAATATGTTTGATTACATTCTACAAAATATCTTTTGTGTTCCACAGAAGAAAGTAAGCCATACAGTTTTGGAACGACATGAGGGTGATGATTATTGTTATTGTTTTTTTATTACATAATTTATTAGCAACAAATTTCCTGCATTCTAGCTCAAAATCAATGCTTTACTGCATGCATTTCTCTGTGACAAAAAATGCAGTTAAGTTTGTTGCATTTGAATTCAGCAGTATTTATCATTATTTGTTTATGTCCTGTTTTATTCATTCATGTACTCCAATTAAAGACCCTATAACCCTGCTGAAATAAACAGATAAAACCAGCCTAGGTTGGTTGGCCAGTTAAGGCTGGAAGTAGCTGGTTTTAGCTGGTCTTTTAGTTGGTGGTTTCCCAGCCTGACCAGCTAAGACCAGCCTGGCCAAGCCGGAAAAATTGTCAAAACCCTTCTAAAACTAGCCTGCTGACCAGCTAAAACCAGCCAATCAGCACAGGCTGGTTTTAGCTAGGGTTTTTTTCACCAGGGAACCCAAGAAAACTTTCATGTGGAACTTGTGGGCCGGATGGGCTGAATTTGTCCAGGGCTGAATTTTAACCCCAGTCCAGCCCTGGGTACCTGTCTGATGATGACGTTAAAGACCCAATTGTCAAAACAAAACAAACGAGGATCTGCGCTGCAAGAGCTGTGTGTCACTAACATGCCGAAACGCAAATGTAGTTTCAGAGACAAATTGCAAAAAAAAAAAATAAAAAAAATTTTAACCATGCAATTCTTATTTAAGCATTTTATCTATTATTTATTTATGTTTGCTTTAGTCCTGTATAAAGAAAATACTTAAAGAGATTATATTTTTTTACAGGGCAATAAGGTTTTCATATAAGATTCAGTTCAAACAGAAAGAGAATTTAAATAAATGTGTGATTTCTAAAAGCGCTTTGTCAACATTGAGCACTTGGGTACTTTTGCTGATGGGGGGGGGTCCTCTTTTTGGATTCTCAGAATATGGTCACCCTAAATAACAATATATATACAGTTGTAAGTCCACATGAAGTGCCACGTCTCCTATAGATCACAGCACCTCCCAAGAACCTCACAGCAGACAACATCGAAACAACAATACACATTCACCACATCTGCCCACAACAGCACAAATTACTCAATATGCCACTGTGTGCTTCCCAAGTTCACTGTTACACATGCAACATGAAGATCTCTGTGCTAGATCTTTTCATGTGACCGAAAAGACAAGAAAACAAAGTGCTTTCAAATCCACAAGTTCTACCTTCTAAAGAAAAATGGAGTATTAGGGTCATTAATAAAATCTTAAAACAAAAAGATTTGTATCATTACATACATTATTAAAAGCTTATAAAATGCAATGAGTATTTCTATTTTTTAACAGAGAAGTCAATTGTTACACACTGCTTTATATCCTTCATTTCTGCCTGTCCTTGTAGTCACCAAAACCTTCTGTTGGTCAGCCCAATACAGAAACGAAAGGAAAGGGAAGTGAAGGATGTTACGTGTGGTGACCCATACACACACACACACACACACACATACAGTTATTGTGAAAACAAGTGTCACGAGGGTGCTTGAGTACCTGCCCTTTTGGCCCCTAGTGGTCAAAGTGCCCTTTTGTTAATTTTTTTTTTGTAATAATATATATTAAAAAAAATGAATGAAAATAACGAATTTGCGACAGCCCGCCCAATCGAACAATTAGTAAAATAATGTTTTAGCTGTAAATAGAATGATTCTGATGATGACCTTTCACATGACGACCCCACCCGGAGGTTCAGGACGATCCGATCACGTTTATAACGCCTAGGATAGACACGTTCGTGGCTGCTTTAACGTTACTTATTATTATAAGAATGACGTGAAGAAAAGAGATTATGCACAAGTATTTACTTTTTTATAGCTTGTGCATGTGTGGTCTGCTCTGAAAAAGCTGCCAATAATGTTAATGTCATGTAAACAAAAGTGCATTTTCACTTCGTGAATCGTTCTTGCATTTTGGGGGAGAAAAGGATGTCATGGGCATCTTGGGTCTGATCTTTTTTGTGTATGTAATGCAGGGCTCGCAAAATCGCTTGCCCGAAGCCCCGGGGCTACGGTGTTTTTCAGTCGGGCTACCAAAATAGTTAACTGGACTGCCCGACGGGCAATCTTAAAGTAGAGGGCTCCTGCAGGTCCTTAAAAACTCCTCAATTAGGTTGTATCAAATTTAGGGCCATAAAAAGTTTTATATATGTTAAATAGTATAAGAAAATACTTAATTATAATTTAGGAGGTCTTACAGTTGGGGACGGAAAGACGAGAATCGCGATAGGGCTGGATTAAACTTCAAAAGGCAATGATTTCATTGAATATGCACGCTGCACGTTTCAAAGTCAAAACGAGGCACTGATGTCTTTATATGAACGTCTCTGAAGGGAACAGACTCCTCAGAAACGTGTTGTTGGCATTTTCATTTCACGTCTGATAAAACAGCGTTAAACGCTGCTTTGTGTACAGCCATTCTTATGGAAGCCGTAGTATTTCAGCGCACAATGTGCCTTCTAAAAATCTAAACAATTAAGACAGTAATATTTATGTTTTAAATAAATATAATAAATTATAAACTCGATTTATCCCTTTTAATGGTGTAAAGCAGGGGTGTCAAACATACAGCCCGCGGGCCGAATACGGCCCACTAAGCCGTCCAATACGGCCCGTGGGATGCTTTGAACAATAATATTAATTTTATTATTTCATTAAATATTTTTATTATCATTATAATTAGTCAAAGTCAAAGTCAACTTTATTGTCAATTCTGCCACATGTACAGGACATACAGAGAATTGAAATTGCATTACTCTCAGACCCATGGTGCATACAAGTACAGATCTGGCCATTAAAAATGCGTCTATTTTCACGCGGCAGCCTGCAATTCGGCACGCGAGGCCACGCGTCCTGCCGCAGCGGCTTTTTTAGATTTTTTTACAACGTGGTTGCACTTCATACAATATCCACCAGGTGGCGCAAGGAACAACATTCGGTAGCCAAACCCTGCACAAAGAGGGATATTTGGACAGTATTTACGTCTCTAATTCATTCTGTATGTAACGGCAAAGTATTTATAATTTCGTTTCTTTTTTATTAAGGTAATTTAGAAAAAAAAAGTTTGGAGCATTTTTGTTCGTTAAACGTAAGCTTTTTGTTTCTTAAAGACCAAGCGGCAGACAGTGAGTTGACCTACTCTGTGTTTCAATTTGCCTTCTCAAATCACAAATTGGCTAAAATAAAATCCATTGATGTAAAATAAAATATATAAATAATAATAGATATAAATATGCGCTATTAGGTGCATACCAATCGTTTACACGAGAGTGCAAAACACATTTTTAGGACATGAAGGCTCAAGCTCGATCAGTTACATTTTTTTCAGTGGAAAATATTTAACCGTTATTTTTTGTCAGACATGATAAATAAATATGTAGAAAGACTTAAATTACTACTCAACGAAAAAAACAAATAGAAAACAAAAACTGTTTTTATTATGTAGCTAGTCCGTAGAGATGCATTTCTCTCTAAAGGCGCGCGTCCAACGAGGATATGAGGAGGACTGTTAACTGCATCATCACTGACTCAGAAAACAGTAGTTTATAAATAAATAATTGAAATATCTCCTTACTATTAGACAGTCATGGTATTTACTTTTGCCAGTGTTTTGTGGTAGCTATGCTTTAAACACGGAACCCTTCCAAGCTGTGCTGAACGTGCGCTTAATGCTGCTGACAGGAGCGTCCGAGCCACTCTTGAAAGTCATGGTACTGATGGTAGCCTGGTCTCGTGTTTCCCCCAGCGCTGAATTTTTTTTTTTTAAATCACCACTGAATGTCTAAAATATAATTTTAGGCCGCATTTGACGGGCTAAAATGCAGGGCTATAATACGTCTTCAAAGTTGAACATGGAAATATAATGGATGTACTGCGAAAAAAGTTTTATACTCGACATTGTTTCCAAATGGTTAAATGTGAGATTCTGGAAATGAGATTTAAATTTAGCGTAAATTTAGCGGTCGGGTCGGGAAGAAAATTATTCTAAGTGGGTATATATATAGGCTATATATTCTAAGGGTATGTATATATATATATATATATATATATATATATATATATATAGTATAGTTAGTATATAGCGGGAGCGGGCGGAAGTGGAAGAAAACCTCATGGGAGTGGGACTAGAAAAGCACTTTGTTACAGCCTATAGACTATTCAGATACTTCAACATCAAATAAAAAGTTATTCATAAGCAGGAGCAGTTTCATTATTGTTTTCTTTTCTTTTTTTCCTCATGAAGTATTATTAGATTGCATTTTCCCCAACCGACAACCGACAACCGACGTCGTTATAACCGACAAGATTGTTTAAATACATTTTAATCAGAACTGATTGGTGGCTGTGACACATTAAAAACAGCTAAATTCGTTTTCGGGGATTAATTTCACACAAGCAAAAAGCAGCATAAACATCAGAACGTCATGCGTAGAGCTTATGCGCAGAGAAAAACCTAGGCTGTATATAAAAGAAATAAATATGACCATATGTGAAATATATTTTTCTAAATGAATAATAAATTAACAAAACGAAAGAGAAAAAAAATAACAAGTAGCCTACAAAATTACAAAATACATTATAAATTTCAATATTTTAAACCAACAGCAAATGAAGATTTGCATGTTTGAGAGGTAACTCGTCTTTTTCATACCATTTATACAATTTAAGAGACACTTTATTTGATTGATTTGTGTAAGAGGAGAAATATAAACTGTAGTTTGGAGTGTTAATTTATTTTATGTATTATTATTAGTAGTACAATTTTCTCTAGATTTCTTTTTGCGTTTTTTTGTGCTTTACATTATGGTGGCGCGCTGCCCATGCAGTTTAAAAAAAAAAAAAAAAAAAAATTAAAGGAAAGGAAACCATTTACATTTGGCCTTATGTCTATGTAAGTACTATAGCCTACCCTAGTGTTAGCCTATATCCTAATGTTGAAAATAATGTAGACAAATAAACAGAAGGCTAATTTTTCAAAACAATAAAGATTTTATTATATGACTGACAACGAATACAAAAGTATCACAAGTGCTAAGGACTAAGATATCAGGATTAAATGATATCTGTTTAAAAAACTGCTTAAAATGAAAAATATAATTTTAATTGCATGTCGCGGTGTTATGTGTTGAGACACGGTGTAAGACAAAGAAACAGGTAAGACAACTCTAGATCAGAGCAACCCCCTTCCCCTGGTTTGCATTTGTATAGCTCCTCTCCAGTAATCATTTACATATAAAAGCTACACCGAGGCCAAGGTGACATGAATCATGGGGGGTGTCAGGTACTAAGCCTTCCACATCAATTTTTGGCAGTTCCCGACAATTAGACAATTTAGACAGTTTGCAAGAATATTTAGTATCACTGGTGTGGAAATGCTGTTAGATGCCGGTGGAGTAAACGGGAGTTGAGAAAGTTGAAAGTGAGGGCTATTTTAGTCTACTTTGAATTTAGAGTTAATAAGGTAGTAAGTTGCATTGTCCGATAAAAAAAAAAAAAAATTATCAGAACTATCAGCACAGTATATAACACTAATCTGGGGTGCGTTTCCCGTACAACGACATAACTCGCTGGTTAACCTCCATAGTACGATGCATCGTTGTGGAAACGAACTAGCTAGTTACGAGTGTTTCCCGAACACGGTCGCATCTACGTTGTTTGAACCACATTAGTTCAACAACTTAGGGCCGTTTTTAATGACGTCACCGAGTAATAACTTCTGCTATTTAACTGATTTAGTTTCTCTCAAAAATGCAGCTATATTGAACATGGAACCTAATGACTAATTTACTATTTTTGTTCCCTGTCATTTCGCTTTATTTGATGTTTGATTCATTGCGCGTTCTCTCTTACGTCATACTCCGGGGTTCCCTCAGGCATTTGTGCACATGCGCACTATTCATAAACAATGCTTATAAAGGACGCACAAAAATACATAGAGTAAAACGCATTTATTTTTAGATAAAATTGAGGATATAGATTGTACTGCGTGTTAGCTTGCAAACTGTGACCAAGAACATAATTTATTAAGCCCACATGTGTTACTAAGAAGCAACATGCTTCTAACCACAGGTCAAGAGCTGTAGTTCCAACCAAGTAAGTTTGTGACGCTATTTGCGAATGTTCGTTTGAACTATGGTGTTGGGAAACACCCAATCGTTGAACTATGTTGGTAACGACGGAACTTGCGACCATAGTTGGCTAACGATGCTTTTGGGAAACGCACCCCTGGTTGCACAATAGAAAGAAATATGCAAACACTTGCCATGAGCCGTGTCAATTTCAACACAAAAGTTTAAAGATCACTCAGTTATTTTTCAGTTATCTTAGTAGTTAATGAGGCCATCAGCAGCAATATAAGGAGCGAAATGTTTATGAATAGCCGAATGGGGGTGGACCGGTCTTTCTTTGAAAATGCTATTGTAACAGAAACGGCTGCCCCATACATTAGGGAAAACATCGGAGCACATCACCGTTTTTACCAGGACAATGACCCGAAGCACTCTGCTGCAGGCAGACTCATTGAACAGGGTATAAACTGGGTTAAGACTCCCGCCGAATCCCACGACATAAATCCCATTGCAATGGTGCGGAATGCTCTGATTATATTCGAAAAGTAGCAAAACCAACTACAAAGTCTGATTTAATAGATGCCATAAATAAATTCTAGTTCGAGGAACTTACAGCAGTGGCATAAACAAGAGTTTAATGCATAAACAAACCTACGTGACCATAGTAACCCAGGATTATCAGAGAAAGGTTTATTAATATTTTATTTTGAGTTAAGAAATTATTATATTAATTGTTATATAAATCAATACAATATTAAAATATTATTTTGGCGATGCTGTATATGCCAATGCTGTCTGTGCACGATTTAGACTGCATTCACAAGTGTATCATGAATAAATATTACATGTACTTCAAATTAAATAGCCCTACAATAAACATTTCATGCATCCCACACAGTCTTGTCCTTTAACTTATCCTCTTTTTTCCGTATTATTCGTTTATATTCGTTATTTTCACCTTCATTTTGACCTCTGTACATAACATTCTGGGCTGCATTTCCCGATAACGATTAATCTTAGCGCTTAAGAGCGTTTTCTACGAGTCATTTTGTGAACGTTCTTTATTGTTTCACGTGCGTGTACCCAAAGTGCACTTAACACAATTGCAAATTGCAATTAATAGACAAATCATTGAAGAATGATTTATTCACGTAGTTTCATTTGGAAATAATTTAATCTTCACATAAAATAGGCCTACATTCCTTCTATTAACTGAAAGTCTTTTTTCTGTGTTTGTATTAATATTATTATAATTATCATTATTATTACTATTACTAATATTATTTTTATTAGCCTGTTATTTTTGTATATATTTTTATTTTCGTTTATATTCGTTTTCCCCCCTTAATTTGGCTCCCTTTACTTAACGTTCATGTAAATGATTCTGTAAATGCTTGACATATGCTATATGAATGATTTTTCCTGGAATGTAGTTTAAAGGTTGAATTGAAAATATTTTATTTTGTTTCGTCTAATTAATAGACTAGACTATATAAATTCTAAACTGTTTTACTGAGGAATGAATCATTCACGTAGTTTCATTTGTAAATGAAAACATGCTCATTAATCGTCACACACGGGGATAAATACAATCAAAAAGTCAAAACTTTATTGGCATAATTGTCAGGCGTTAAAAATAAATACCCCTAACCAGTTATTTAAATAATAATAACCTAATAATAATAGTAATAATAATAATAATAATAATAATAATAATAAAAAATAATGAGTGAATTAGAGATAGAGAACTCTACTTTTTTCTTTATTGTGAATCGCTTAACCTAAATAACTTTCTGTATATGCTATTTGCCATCTATTTAGCAAATATTGTAAACGACAATTATGCCAATAAAGTTTTGACTTTATGATTGTATTAATGCCGTGTGTGACCATACGATTTACAAATGGAACGTGAATGATTCACTCGACAATGAAACACTATATAGGTTATAATTAGACTAAAAAAATGAATATATATATATATATATATATATATTCACAATATATATATGTTAAATTCAACCTATACACTGCAAACCAGTAAAAATCCCAGCCATATAGCATAATCAAAGCTTTAATGCCATGTCAGCATTTATCATTTAGATTCAGAATGTTAAAAGATCGAAATTAAGGGGGAAATAATGAATATAAACGAATAATAAATTTATTACAGAAAAAAGAGGATCAATTAATGGATAAGACTTTAGGATGCATAAAATGTTTCTTGCAGGGCTATTTAATTTGAAGTACTTATGTAATATTTATTCTTGATAAACTTTTGAATGCTGTCTCCATCGCGCACAGACAGCATTCGCATATACAGCATTGCCTATTGTTAATATAATAACTTAATATTGCATTAATTTCTATAACAATTAATATAATAATTTCTTAACTCAAAATAAAAAAAATATTAATAAACCTATCTCTGATAATCCTGGGTTATAGTCACGCAGGTTTGTTTATGCATTAAACATTAGGATGTCATTACCTCGACATATATATATATATATATATATATATATATATATATACAACCTAATAACTGCATTCCAGTAAAAATCCCAGCCATACAGCTTAATCAAAGCTTTAATGGCATTTCAGCATTTATCATTTAGATTCTGAATGTTAAAAGAGATCGAAATGATAGGAAAATTAACGAATATAAACGAATAATGTCCGAAGAAGATGTCCTCTCCAGGTCACCGTACAAACAGGCTACACATTTAGCTTAGAGCGATGTTTGCTGCCGCTTTAGTTCTGTGCTTTACATGACTGCCCCCTACTGATCATGTCTTTCCTATGTCAATGTATTTTCCGTGTTCCTTTGGAATACACCGGCGTCACGCGAGACCACTTTACTTCCCGCGCGCATTTTAAATGGCCAGATCTGTAACATTAAATACAAGCAGTAACATTAAATACAAACAGTAACATTAAATACAAAGGTAGAATTAAAAAAAAAATATGAATAAATACAAATAAACATAATATATATAATTAAAAACACAATATACAAGTAAGGGCACATGGTAGAGAGTGCAAACCACGTAAACAATGTAAACAATGTAGTGCAACAGAGCTTGTAAAGTGTAAAAGTGTCAGAGCAGTCTTGTTACTGTCTTTGAATAGTGTGAGGTAGTTGGCAGACCAATGCTGCACAAAGTGACTGGTGCAGGTCAGTGTGTGTGTGTGTGTGTGTGTGTGTGTGTTAGAGTTCAGAAAGTTGTGGGGCAGAAGAGGGGAGTGGGGGCAGAGCCGGTAGAGAGTTGAGCTTCTTGACAGCCTGATGGGTGAAGCTGTCCTTCAGTCTGCTGGTCCTGGCCTGGAGACTCCGCAGTCTCCTCCCTGATGGCAGCAGGCTGAAGAAGCTTTGCATTGGGTGGGTGGGATCGGCTGCTATGCAGAGGGCTTTTTTGGTGAGACGTGTGCTGTAGATGTCTTGGAGGGAGGGGAGAGGGACACTGATTCTCTCAGCTGCTCTGACTATGCGATGGAGAGTTCTTTGGCAGGACGCATTGCAGGCTCCAAACCACACAGTGATGCAGCTTGACAGGATGCTCTCGGTGGTTCCTCTGTAGAATGTGTACATGATGGGGGCTGGTGCCCTTGCTCTTCTTAGTTTGCGGAGGAAGTAGAGACGCTGCTGTGCTTTCTTGGCTATTGCAGTGGTGTTGTTTGTCCAGGAGAGATCCTCAGTGATGTGCACACCCAGGAACTTGGTGCTGCTCACTCTCTCCTGATGCAACATTGATGGTCAGAGGAGCATGCTGAGTGTGCACTCTCCTGAAGTCAACAACAATCTCTTTCGTCTTCGCCACATTTAGAGAGAGATTGTTGTCTCCGCACCACGTGGCCAGGCGGCTCACCTCGCTTCTGTAGTTTGTCTCATCCCTGTTGCTAATGAGACCCACCACAGTCGTGTCATCCGCAAACTTGATGAAGAGGTTGGAGCTGTGTGACGGTGTGCAGTCGTGGGTCAGCAGAGTGAAGAGGAGGGGGCGCAGCACACGTCCCTGAGGTGCCCCCGTGTTCAGAATGATAGTGCTGGATGTGTTACTGCCGACCCGTACTGCTTGTGGTCTTCCTGTGAGGAAATCCAACAGCCAGTTACAAAGTGAGGTGTTGAGCCCCAGCTGGATCAGTTTTTGTGTGAGCTGTTGTGGGATTATAGTGTTAAATGCTGAACTGAAGTCTATGAACAGCATTCGGACATATGAGTCTTTTTTCATCGGTTGAGCGGTTGGGCCGGAAATGCAAACTGGAAGGGGTCCAGTGAGGGGGGAAGGACAGATTTAATGTGCTGCATGACTAGCCGTTCAAAGCACTTCATGAGGATGGGAGTAAGTGCAACTGGACGGTAGTCATTAAAACAGGAAGGAGATGACTTTTTTGGCACCGGAATAATCGTGGTTGCTTTGAAACAGGTGGGGACGACAGCCTGGGAGAGTGAGATTTTAAAGATGTCTGTGAAGACATCAGTGAGTTCCACTGCACAGTCTCTCAGTACACGACCAGGAATGTTATCAGGACCCGGAGCTTTGCGAGAGTTGATCCTGCTGAGGGATCTCCTCAGACTGTCCATGGACAAAGTCATCACCTGGTCACCAGGAGGGGGTGGGCTCTTCTGTGCTGTGGTGCTGTTTTGCACTTCAAAGCGAGCGAAGAAGGTGTTCAGCTCGTTCAGCAGGGAGATGGTGCTGTCACAGGTCTCCGTGTGTCTCTGCTGTCATTGAAGCGACAAGATATTCCTCTGGAGTACAGTTTTTTAGCCTCTTTGATGCCACGGGACAGGTCTTCAGGCTCGCCTCATCTCCAGCTCTGAAGGCAGCGTTCCGAGCTTTCAGCAGCCTGTAGACCTCCCCTGTCATCCATGGCTTTTGGTTGGCATGGACAGTGATGGTTTTGGTGACTGTTACATCCTCAGTGCATTTGTTAATGTAGGCTGTAACAGTCTCAGTGTACTCCTGGAGGTCAGTGGTGTTGTTGTAGGTGGCAGCCTGTTTAAACATATTCCAGTCTGTGGTGTTAAAGCAGTCCTGTAAAACCTCTGAAGACCCCTCTGGCCACACTTGTATCTGCTTACGAACCGGTTTGGTGACTTTAACAAGCGGTCTGTAAGAGGGCATTAGCATAACAGTGATGTGATCAGAGGCGCCGAGGTGGGGGAGGGGGAACGCTTTGTAAGCTCCTCTCTGGGTGGTGTAAACAAGGTCCAGTGTGTTATTTCCCCATGTTGGAAAGTCAATGTGTTGCTGTATTTTTGGAAACACACTCTTTAAGTCTGCATGATTGAAATCCCCAGCCACGATGAGAAAAGCATAGGGGTAAGCTGTTTGCTGCTCACTGATGTGCTGATACAGTTCATATAGTGCCTCGCTCCTGTAGTTGTTGGAGGTGGGAGGGATGTACACAGCACACAGCAGTATAGCTGTATATTCCCTCGGTAGGTAGAATGGCCGGCACTTAATAACCATAAATTCCAGCACTGGTGAGCAGTATTTGCAGACTACAACAGCATCGCGGCACCAAGCGTCACTGATATAAACACAAAGTCCGCCACAGCGGGTCTTACCCCCCGTGACGACAACCCTGTCGGCACGATAGCATGTCAGCTGGTTGAGCTGAATGGCGCGGTCATGTTTCCGTGAACACAAAAACACAACAGTCCTTTACATTCCTTTGAGATGAACGTAGTAGTCGGATGTAGTCCAGTTTGTTGTCTAATGAGCGTAAGTTGGCCACAACGATGGAAGGGTTTGTGTGGGCTAGCCGCTAGCCTAGCTCGGATACCTCCGCGCTTACCCCTCTTCTGCTTCCTATCACACCGCTTGAGGCGCCTCCATTGTGGGCGAGGTGCAGGAGTGGGGGTCGGTGATTGAGTAGGCCTCCGGAGCAGACCCAGATCATTCAGCTCGTCAGTGTCCACAGAGTTCAACTTAAAAACTTTGTTTCTGCTGATGTCGAGCAAAAATGTTCGGCTATAAACGCGCTTAAGGGCAGATAAACGCGACGAAGACGTACAAAAACACTGCGACTTACAGGACGAAAAACACGAAAACACTGTTTGGTCGGGAGAGAGAGAAGTAGGTAATAGTATTAGTAATAGTAGTAATAGAAATATTATTAGTAATAGTAGTATTAGTAATAGTAATATTAAATAAAGTCTATGTACAGGTATTCGCTGCAATATTGTCTTTGGTTTTATTCATTTTATTATTATTATTTTTTTTTTATCATTGCGCTTCAGCCGGAACCTCTAACACGCATGCGCATTCTAAAGCGGCGCCAAAATCAAATTTCGAAAATGTCGGCTAGCTGAAGATGTGTGGCAAGCACTCTCGAATTTTTTAAAATGTCCAAAAAAAGAAAAATAGATGTAGAAAGGCGGATGTTTCAGGAGAAATGGAAAGAGAAGTATTTCTTCTTTCGTAAGGTAACCCAACTCATTTTCCCTCTTTAAAATCTGTGTATAAAAGCCAACATGGACAAATACAAAGAAAAAATTGTTGGTCTGCAGAATGAATTTCAGAATCTCTTCCAGGTCTTCAGTAAACTTGAGAAGGAATTTTCTCTCTTCCGTTCACCGTTTACTGCGAGCGCAACAGATGTACCAGAGGAACTCCAAATGGAATTAATCGAACTGCAGTGCAACACACCTTTGAAAGACAAATTCGCAACAGTCACTGTGGATTTATTTTACCAAAACCTCGGACCGACGTTCCCAAAAATGAAAGGTTTTGCGCCCAAAATCCTCAGCACGTTTCGGGACGACATATCTCTGCGAGCAGGCATTTTCTGTAATGAACATTAATATAACAGCTGTTATTTATTACTGTGTTTAATAGAAAGAAGAAAATCTTTACACAACAATTTCTAATTAAAATGAATAAGTAAAAAAAATATTTTTAATCATTTTAACATTAAAATGGTCTTTTATGTTCGGTTTCTTTCTCAGAACTGCTTCACAGCATTGGCTGCTAGAAGACTCTGTAATGATACGTATATCAGCAAGGAATGTGTCACAATATACAGTACAATATTGCTGTACTGATGTTTTGAGCACAGGCCTATTTAGGGAGCCCCTTTTATAGTGATAAAAATATTGCTAATTCTATTGTTTGAGTCCTGAACTAAGCATAAATGCAATTAAAACTTTGAATAATGCATTATTCGTCTTATTAATGACATTGTTACTTGTTACATAAGTAAACTGGATGCCTTCAATGAGGTGATGGACCCGAGGGGCTCTTTAATGCCTAGTTCCAGGTGCCCTTTTTATACTTTGAGGACCTGCACCTTTAAAGGTCTCTGCACAGGCCTGGGGAACATTTTATGAATTCATGAGTACGGTTTATAAACTGAGGGAACAAATTCCAAAACCGTGCCCACGGATTAATAATTTTTCTTCTACAGGGGACGTTAGGTAGCCTGGAAAAATCCAGACCCTAATCTATTAAGATTAAGGGTCTGGGATCGAGCAATGAAAACTGCCTAACTCCAGGGGCGGCACCAAGCATGTATTTGAAACTCTAGCTGCACGCAATTGGATACCGCCACGACCAATCACAACAATACACGCTTAGCTACTAGCAGAGCAAAATGATGTTTCATTAACAAAGTTCGGGAGAAAATCAGATGCTAAGTGTAAACATCACAAGTCAATCAGCGCCATAGGTTTAAATACAGCTGACTCACCTCAATTCACTCGATGGATTATCAGTAAACCTCCAGCACCCCATCTCATCACTCCGAGTTCTCGCTACTCCTATTGGGGGGTAACGTACTCTGGGTTCGGACCACTCCCGAGCTCGGAGCCCTTCACCGGACAGCACGCCAAACATGCACTACACTGTTAAAAATTGCTGTAAAAAAACGGCCAAATTTTGACAGTAACATGCTGTTTTCCATTAAAACAGTGCATTCTGGGTATTATTTGTCAATATCGAAAAGTAGCCTGCTGCTATGTATCGTGAATTAACAGCGATCAAAATTGACACTCAGAGACTGTGTTTAAAATCACACTCCACACCCTCATTCACTATTCCCTACATGAGTTTACTAATATAGTCCACCTTACAGAGATAATGAAAACTAATGAGTGACTTCAGACACTGACGAACAGCAGCTGTTAATGAGCAGAATCACTGATTGACAGAGAAACAAGACAAACACAAGAACTATATAACTGACTTCAGCCACAGCCTTAGATGAAATCAACTGAAAATTTAAACAACTCAACACACAGCTTTACCAACTTCACGCATTTCTAACCGGACAGATTTGATTTCTGTCAGATGTCTATAGAAGATCTTATTGAGAATGAACAGATGTTTAGATGATGTTTTGTTTTGTTTGACGATACCATTGTGGAGATCAGTGTTTGATTTAATTTAATTGGGCTCCTGACATTTAAACATAGATATTTTTGCTGTAATTGGGTTTTTATGATGCATTAGTTACAGTAATGCTGGTCAGTTGATGCTGGCTATTTTTAGTTGAGCATGAACATGATCTATATGTTGTTGTTTTTTTCCACCAAGTGTGTTAACAGCACACAGCAAAATCCCCAGTGTTAATTTAACACTCTGAGTGTGGACACATATAGACACTGAAGCAGTGTTGAAGTTAACGAGATAATTAGGTGATTAACAAAGTGATGATTGATCATTATTGAAGACACCTGATGTTAATAAGCAGAATCACCAAAGGAGAAAACCAAAAGTTTTAAGCAACCATTATAGCGGTCAATGTTTGCATTAGTTGGGCTCTTGACCCTTAAATCTACAATATTAGGGCGTTTGGCTGCTGTATTTGAGTTAAAACAGCCAGACATAAGCTCATGTCATCAGGTGATGATTATGTTTTAACATATTCATTGATTGACATGAATCACCTAGTGTATAATTTATTATTATTTTGCTTATTGTAATAGCCTTTACAAGATATAAAGATTTTGAATATATTTTTTTTACAACCTGTTTAAAAAAACAGGTCTTTCACATCGGCACACATAGACATCAAGAACCAGCCCATTAACCTCAACAATGGTGACAAATGGCATATTCAGATAAACAGATCAACTCTGAACTCTCATAATTTACTCATGCCGCAATGCATGATGGGAGTTATGGATGAGTTCTGATTGGTTACAACATGCTTTTTGATGGTCACCGTTGTTGTGGTTCTCACGCTGATTCTTCATGTCTGTGTGTCTAAAATTAAATAAGCTCTTTTTTTCATCATCCGTCTGATTATGCCAAAATTGATTGCGCTTTTGTTCAACGTTTCTTGTCTGTAAGGAAATCCTACATCAAATACTCAAGTCACTATATGATAATTATGTCAAGCACAGTCAATGCCACCTGATGACTTTTGCTCTTGGCTTGTCTGGCTGTTATAACTCAGTAATTGCAACCAAACAAGACCTAATATTGAAGATGTAAGGGTCAAGAGCCTAACTAATGCAAACACTGACCACTATAATGGTTGCTTAAAAATGTTGGTTTTCTCCTTTGGTGATTCTTATTAACATCAGGTGTCTTCAATAATGATCAATCATCACTTCGTTAATCACCTAATTATCTCATTAACTTCAACACTGCTTCAGTGTCTATATGTGTCCACACTCAGAGTGTTGAATTAACACTGGGGATTTTGCTGTGCAACAGATTTTTTGGCAACGTGGCAATCAAGAAAAAAAAAGATTCAATAGATATTTTTTAAAACTACAGTAGCATTTATACTCAAATGGAGACATGAAGAATCAGCACATGAATCTCAACAATGGTGACAATTAGAAAGCTTCATGCTGCAATGCATGCTGGATATCAACACAAAACCTCATCATTGTTGAGATATCATCATTGTTCATACGTGATTCTTGATGTGTGTATCTAAACTATACCAAAGTTGTTGTTTTTTTTAAAATAAGTGGTGTTTTCATAACTGGATGCTCAGTTTTTTGTTTTTTGTTTTTAAATCTAGCATCAATATTCAATGAAAGAACAGACACAGGATAAAACCTGTGTCTTTACCAACACTGATCTCCACCGTGGTAGTGAAAGAAAAAAAAAGAAAAAAAAAACGTCTAAACCTCTTCAACTCTCTTCTGTAGACGTCTGACAGAAATAAATTCAGTGTGGTAATAAGTGAAGCTGGTAATTTTTGAAGCTGGCAGTTTTAGGAGTTTAATCAGATCTTGAGAGATTTAATGTCTTCTTTAATTTCAGTTGATTTCATCTAAGGCTGTGGCTGAAGTCAGTTGTTTTTGTGTTTTTCTTCAGCAATTTTGTTTGTTAACAGCTGGTGTTCATCACTAATGCTCAATCAGAACGTGATCAATCATATAATTATCTCATTAACTCAAACACTCTGTAGTGTTGACACATTATAAGTGTTAATTTAAAACTGAGGATTTTGCTGTGGGTTTTAAAGGGTTAAAGATGCACGAAAAAAAAAAACAGCATGAAATGTAATTTAACAGTAATAAACTGTAATTAATTTACGGCAACACACTGTAGAAAAACAGTAACATGCTGGCAACCAGAGCTGCCAGTAGATTACTGTTAATTCAAGAAAAAACAGTAATATACTGTAAAACACAACAGTCAGATTTACCAAGCAAATCAAGTTATTTTCTCTAAAATATTAGTGAATGTTCATAGAAATACAATTATGCAAAGTCATTAACTGGTAAGGAGAGTAAATATTTAATTGTGCCTAACTGGTGTGTTTTTGTACAAGAGAGATCTGTTAGTTTCATTTAGTTTTGTGGGTGACCATTGTGCTGGAGAGTAGAGCTTGTGCTTCAGGCAATGATGAGCCGCAAGCACTGAGGTTTTGCTGCTTTATTTAAAGACAGTAATTGTGGAATTGCTGATATAGTGACAATCTCTTTACTAAGTACTTTATTACACAAATTTGTGATTTTGTTAGTTAATGACAATCTATAAAGATTTGAGTAAAAGTCGGTTGCTTTCTTATTACACTTTAAGTGTTTGTGGGTTTATATTAAGAAATATTTCTTCTTAGTGGACTCAAATTAAAAAAGTTCACTGTACTAACGCCATATAAACAATCGGTTTTATTTTTTTTTTCAAACTGAATTGGTTTGAAGCAATTGGTTTCCAAAATAAAATGAGTTATGGTATAATAACGGTAACATACTGTAAAAATGAAGAGCTGTAAATTAACGGTAGAGAGCTATAAAATAACAGTATAATGCTGGCAACCACAGCTGCCAGTAGATTACTGTTATTTTACAGTGCGATTTTTTAGAGTGCATGTGATATTGGGCTGCTATTTATTGAGGACCCTTACAGAGACTTCGCAATCAAAGAGAGGCCCCTCATAGCAACAATGGCCATCAGTGATGAGAGAACACTGGTGGAGACATCGCTTGGTTTAGCCCAGGGGTGTCAAACTCAATTTAGGGTGAGGGCCGGATGAGAAGAAATGTGACCATGTGCGGGCCGAATCTCCTTTTTTCATAGAATCTCCTTTCAAATCATAGTGCACCAAATTACAAATGAATTTGCAAAAAAATAAAATAAATAAATAAATGAAGAAAACTAGAAATACACAATATTCTGTAAAACTGCATTAAATAAGTCCTCAGAAGAAACTGTTCATTAACACTCGTATTCCTTTTTGGGAAAACAAAGTTGTCTAAGTAATGGCAAACAAAACCCTTTCCTTTGAACATTAATATTATTTGTCAGATACTTTTTAGTAATAAGAAATAACAAATGCTAAAGATTATGTGTACAGACAGTTACATTAAATATGAAGCTATATGCTACAATATAATTTACAAACTAGAAAAACACTTGACAATTAAAAAAAAACTGCCTTTAACATATTTAAGAACTCAAAAGCTTATATGTAAAAAATAATGGTTAATTCTAACGAGGCACTAGAAATGAGAACTTTAACAAATAAACATCTAGAATACATTTGTAATGCATTAGGTTTGACATAGGCACGTATACATGCGTACTGAGATGTGCAGATGAGCTCAAACGTCACTCGAATCCGCAGCTTCAAATAAATTATCCGCCCCTGTATATTTCTCTGATTTAGCTAACTGCACCCGATCTTCCTATTGCAGTTATTCTATTCTAATTCTTAGTTTTGCATGATGATATGATGAATGGATGGTTCATTTTAACAGCTGATCTGATCACACACACATATATACGCTTAGTAACTCGTGCTTTTAAAACAAATCCACGCTGAAAAGAATAACGTTAACTGACATCTGGACGTGACTCTCCGCAATCTCTGATGAAATCGGTCAGGTTTTCTCTATATTAGAGCTGTTCTGAACTTACTATATGAATGCATACTGGATCCTTGGACTAAAAGGGGTTCACCAGTATAAGAAATTTCAGATGGTAAAATTCTGTCTCTTTTCATTTTTAAGGTATTATTTTAGTTGTAATGT
The DNA here is from genome assembly GCF_049309525.1 of Garra rufa. Classification (NCBI taxonomy): domain Eukaryota; kingdom Metazoa; phylum Chordata; class Actinopteri; order Cypriniformes; family Cyprinidae; genus Garra; species Garra rufa. The sequence goes on along the minus strand of NC_133361.1, from coordinate 78,544,821 downwards.
ACTGAATAAAATTAGTAATCAATAATAATTGTTATTTTACCACTCGCCTCCCGGACGGAGCGGGCGGGGTAACGTTAACGTAAACAGTGCATCAACATCAGCAACCAGCTACGTCGTTAACGTCAGTCCTCTCATCGAGTGTTACAGAGAAAGCAATGAATATCTTAACTTTGTCTTTCTGATGGTTCAAGTCTCTTGCAAGGTCCCCAATTCTTTCAGCCACTGTATTTCTTGACAAGCTAATACTGGCAAAAGCCTGTTTTTTTTCTCAGGACACACAAGCTCCGCTGCCTTTACCATACACGCGAGTGCTTGCCACACATCTCTTCAGTTAGCCGACGTCTTCGAAATTTGATTTAGGCGCCGCTTTAGAATGCGCGTGCGTGTTAGCGGTTCCTGCTGAAGCGCAATAGAAGCAAAATGAAATTATCAATAAAAAAATAAAAATGAATAAAACTAAAGACGATATTGCCGCGAATACTCGTACATAGACTTTATTTAATACTACTACTACTACTACTACTAATGATGATAATAAAAAAAGATTTAATATGAAATATTATTGTTCAAAGCATTCCGCGGGCCGTATTGGACGACTTAGTGGGCCGTACTCGGCCCGCGGGCCGCATGTTTGACACCCCTGGTTTAGCCCAAAAGGGAAGTGTGCTTTCCTACCAGCAGCCCATAAAACCTACTAAGGTGATAAATACCCATATGGATGCTCCACCTTTTCCACAGCTTCCAACACATGATTACCGGCTTGCCCCAACAGACTGGGTGCATGAGCTAACTGAGGAACAGCACTTCCATTTGAAAAGTTTGAATGTGACATTTTAAATGGCAAGAATGATTGAGGTCTCGCATAACCTCCTCTCATTTCAGAGAGGTGTGCTTTGTCAGGGGAGATGGCTCAGCACAGTCTCGAGGAACGAGACAGACAGCTGAAATGAAAAGAGGTAAACACATAACTGTCAATTTAGTTAACTGTTACCCTACCTTGCAATGACATTCATTTGCTAATTACAATACTTTACATTATGCTCACTGTGTTACGACCATTCAACTCAAATTTAGAAACATCATTTACTCAAACAGGTGCAGATATGGAGTTTATGGCCGCACAAGAATACTGCAAAATAAGGAATGTCAACTACTTGCCCTGTGGCCTAGTTGTTCACCCTGACGCCCCATGGTTTGGCACCTCACCAGATGGCCTAGTATTTGACCCTCTTTGCGCAGCCACCATTTGGCCTAGTTGAGATCAAGTGCCCCAATGTTACCAGCTACGTTGACTGCAAATATCTAAACATGCAAGAAGGAACACTGCTGTTAAAAGAAAGCAACATGTACTACTGGCAGGTGCAGGGCCAACTTATGCTGACAGGAATGATATGGTGTGACTTTGTCGTTTGTGCCCAAGAAGACATGCTAGTCCAACGTATAGAGGTTAACCAAGAAATCATGAAAGTAATTTGAAAGAATACAGAGTAAATAAAATATTCTTGATATTTTAAGAACAATTACAGAATTATAAAATTAAGCATATTTTGTTACCTTTTGAAACTTGGAAGGGTTCCATTTGAGCAGATGATTTTACCATCGCTGTGTACTTCCACAATACATTCAGCACCTGACTCATATTTACGATCTCAACCATATTTGCAAAACTACCGTTTTCAGTGACTTCAATAGTTTGGTCGGTCATTTAAGGGTTAATGAGTCTGAACTTTTGTTGAAACTGCCTTAAAATTAGTTGGGGCAAATGAGGACGTACATTAGGTTGGTTACTGCATATCCGCCCAAAGAAAAATATATTTAAATATGAAAATTACCAGCTGATTAACAACACACAACTATCTAATCCATGACAGTACTATGATGTCACAATTACTACCTGACAACGTCACAAAGTTACGTATCTAGGATTTCAAATTTCACTTTTTTGGTTCTCACAACAGAACTAGTTAGGTTGTAACAATGAAAGCTTGGTCGTCAAACTGCATTGTAGTTTCATAACAATCATGTATTGTGTTTAGCTGGGTAATTATCATACTAGCTTAATTTGCTGAATACTGAAAACCAGTTAGTGTTTGCCTCATCACATACTTAACACATCTAACGGCAGCTGCAGTGACGCGATGACTTTACTAATCAACAATTGGCTCTTTCATTAAGAAAGCGGGGCTTATGCACCATATTGGGTGTTGCACTTTCTCCCATTCATGAAAAAAAATTGCCAATTATAGATATAAATATTTACTTATTACACTCAATAGACGCATTATCATTTAATTTCCTTTAACAAAACCTGTGAAAAGCTTGTCCTAAATGTTCCTACTTTGTAACATTGTGGTCTATCTTCTGGTAAATTTAAGCATTTATTACCCTTTGCAGCCTGAGTATTAGATAACATTTTGATAGATATGATCTTCACCTAGTTCTCAATATCATATCTTTTTTTTTCTGGATTTAATGCTTGAAATAAAGCACTTTTTGGATTTTGGAAAAAGAAAGTTCACCACTTTGCCATCTAAAGTAGGTATGGAACATCCAGGTGGATGGTGAGACTACATGGAAGAACATTAACGTCAGTGGTCGCAGCATAATGATGAAGGTACCTGTGGCTTAAGTTCCACTCCTCCTCGCATAGTTTTTGTCTGGGGGCAATTTTAACAATCCAGCCAGTGGGTGACTTTGCAGTGTATTCTGACCCCACCTCACATTATACTCATAATTAACTGGTTAACCGTTAACAGATAGTAAGAATGTTGACCACTTAATACACTCCAGAAATGCTGGGTTATTTTTTTAACCCAAATGCAGGGTTCAAACTGTTTGGCCATTTTATTCTGTAATTTGTATAGATTTTTAACCAGGTGATGAGTAGTTTCAGGTACTGGGTCATTTTCACTGTCAGTGCAAATGAAGAACCCTCCCACATACATACCCAGGTGCTGGCTCAGTGTAACCCAATGTTGGGTAATCTGTGCCAAACAGGTTAAAATTGGTTACATTTGTCAGTGATTATTTTGTGTTCTGTCCTGAGAGAAATCTTGAATGACGGGAAACTTCTTGAATGAAATTAAGGTTTCCTATCGAATTATTACTTTTCAACTAAGAAAACATCTGCAATCTGATATTTTAAATGTATGTTGCATGTCTGCTTGAAATGCTAGCTAACTACAAACACAGCATTCAACAGATGCACACTCAAAGCAAACAACATGTTGAAGTTGAAGTGCACGGGACTGGAGGCAAAACGAGGACAAATAAACTTCCAAAACACCAGTTCATTCAGTCATGCAAAACAAGATGGAACTCAGCGTGCAACATGATTGGAAGACTTATTGAACAACGGTGAGATGTTACAGCTGTTCTGTCTGCCCAAATGGTAGCAAAGCTGCTGGCAGATAATAGCAGATATTGTGTTGTTTTGACATTAACCCTATCACATTTAGCCTCCTAAACATCTTAAACCTAATTACAGCGGAGAATGAGCAGTGCTTAAATGACCACATGAATCCATTAATTAGGAAGATCTTGTCCTGATGGTCTCTGTTCTGGACAGAAAATGGAAAATTCTGGATTATTGAAATATGTGCTAATGTGGAAATAGATGGGAGGAGATAAGACAGTGGTGTCTGCTGCCAAAGTTGTATTTGTACTGCCATGATGTTGCTTCTGGGTGATGACTACGGCATTTCTCAACAAGCTGGTGACCTAGAAGCAGAGGTGGACACCTATGTGAGAGACAATATTGCATACTAATCCTCTTCACTAGTGGAAAGCAAATCGAATGCACTTCTCGAGGCTGGTCATCTTAGTGAGGCACTAAACCTGGATTCCTTGGACATCAGTACCATCTGAGCAGGTAATAGCAGTGAACCATTAGGATAGCACTGTACCTTGCAAAATGTTGGCAGAGAAAGAGTTATTGGGCATTGATCCAGCTGCATATTGAGTAAAAGCGTGCCTTTTGAAGGCATGTTACTAAGTAAGTATTACATGAGTTATGCCAACATCTGCAAAAGTGTTGGTTGGTCTGCGGACAAGCAGGCAGCATTATGAAATGGCAGGAAAATGGGGCAAATATGGAAAGAAAAATGGCAAAGAATGGAAGACAGAAACGGGAGTGCTTCAAAAATGATCAAAAAGCATTCTGTTAATATTGCAGATGTGAAATTAGAGCAATCTGGTAGCCCATGCTGCAACCGAAAAGCATAAAAAGAAGGTGTCTCCTTTCTCAGTGCTGGCTGCTCGTGTTGCTTGCCACTCAATCACCTTTACTGTTGATCAGTGTGGTAGAAGGAATTTTCACAAGAAAGGTACTAGTTTACAACAAACAAAATGCACAGCACTAATTAATTCAGTGATAGGACAAGTAGTGCGTAAAAACCTTTTGGAGGATATAGGAAGTGGACTGTACTCTCTTTTTGTTGACGAGACCACTGATGTCAAGATTACAAAATAATTCTGCATAGTCATCAAATATTACAGCAAGAAGCACTCACAAATCATTACCATCTTTGCAGCAATTAAACATGTTGTAGCTGGTAATTCACTGACTATTGCTGTCACGGTACATGAGAAGACGAAAGTCTTTCATATAATCCACAATTTGTAAATCCACAGAAGAAGAGCAGGAACACACATACTCAACGACAAGATCAGACAACAAACAGAACTGAATGCAACTTAAAAGTGATGATGAATAATTAAGACTCAGGTGATACAAGGTAATGAATCATGACACAATGAGGGCAGGAAAACCAAATATGGGCACATGAGGGAGAAACCAACAAACAGTCCTGAAGGGTGTGACAGTTTGCCCCCCTCCCAGAAGGCGCAACCTCGCGCCCCAGAAGGAAAAGAAAGGGATGGACGGAGGGGACTTAGGAGGCAGACAAAGGAGTAGATGTGGGATGGAAAGAGGAAGTCTGTATAGGTGGAGGCTTCGGCAGAGGACGGATTCTCAGGAGGAGGACAATAAGCAAAGTCCAAGGAGGTGATAATGGAGGGAGGAGTCATGGAGGACGCAGAAGGGTCCAGGGCGGATCAGATGAAGGGAGGAGACAGAAGGGACCCAGACTAGGAGGAGCCAGACGAGACCAATGGTGGTCCATGGCGGAGCTGGAGCGACAGAGAACTGAGGCAGAGCTGGAGGGAGGGAGGAGCCCAATGGAGCTGGTGGGACGGAGCAACGAGGCGCAGAAGGAGTGGAGTCCTGAGGCAATGGCAGGTCGAAAGAAAAAAAAAAAAAAAAGGACAAGTGTGGTGTGGCTGAACAGAGTACTCTGTTTGCGCCCAGCGGATATTCTCCAAAGTGACGCATAAACCAGCAAAGGACCAGCATAAACCAGCATTAAAACATACCTAACCAGCTTCCCAGCATCAAAATCATACCTAACCAGCATATGCTGTTTTTTTTTAACCTATCACTGAAATAACAATTTTCACAGTTGTTCAGTTACAATTAATTACAATTAATTATCTTATCTAGCAATTACCATTAATTTTTTCTCATGTCAGTTAACAACACTTCTCTTATAAGCAAATATTTCCTGTTTTTATAATCAGCATAAGTAATTGATAAGTACCTATATATTAATGCACTCACAAAATGAGAACCATTTGTTTGTGCATAGACATGTTAGGAGTACTTAGAGACTCCAAACTTTGATGAAGCACCTGATAACGTAAGTCCATCCATTTTAGTAGGAAGATGTCAATAATCATCCCTGATTAACATTGGAAAGGCTAAATACACTTAGTGAAAACATTTTCAGCTAAGCCTGTGTGAGACTAACATCTAGTGGATGCTTTATAATCTTTACCTTTAGACCTATTTACACACGTCTCCTCAAACCCAGAACCAGGAAATAGTGAAAGAGAAACTGAAGTGTAGTTGAGCTGTTTGTGTGTCTCACTCTGTATTCATGAAGTAAAATGGCTGGAGCCAGAATTTCAATAGATCAGAATGAGTTCATGTGTCCAGTTTGTCTGGATCTTCTGAGTGATCCTGTGACCACTTCCTGTGGACACAGTTACTGTAAGAGCTGTATTACAAACTTCTGGAATGAAGAGGATCAGAAGAGAGTCTACAGCTGCCCTCAGTGCAGACAGACCTTCACTCCAAGACCTGCTTTAGCTAAAAACACCATGCTGGCTGAAGTCGTGAGCAAACTGAAGAAGATTAAACTTCCTGCTGACTGTTACGCTGGAGTTGGAGAAGTGCAGTGTGACGTCTGTACTGGAAGAAAGTACAAAGCGGTCAAGTCCTGTCTGGTGTGCCTGAACTCTTACTGTCAAAATCACCTTGAACAGCATGAAAGTTTCTTCAAAGGAAAGAGACACAATTTGACTGAGGCCACTGGACGACTGCAGGAAATGATCTGCCGAAAACATGACAAGCTCCTTGAGGTTTTCTGTCGCACTGACCAGAAATGTATTTGTCTGCTATGTATGATGGGTGACCATAAAAACCATGACACTGTATCGGCTGCAGAACAGAGAACAGAAGAACAGGTATGCACTTAAAGCATAGTTTTCCCCATAATGAATTTTCTGTCATTATTCACTTTTTTTTCTTTTGGGGTCAAAATGCATTTTAAAGAATGTCACACGTACATACAAAGAAATTCAAAAATTTTAGTCTTAAAAGGTAGTGAAAAGTAATCCGCATAACTCATAATTTAAGTTATTATTCACACTCAAAACAAACAAAATCTTTTATCATTTCATACTGTAGCTCTTGACTGTAAATTTAGTTGGGGCAGATTCTGGGTCATAGCACTCGTTTATAATAAACCGTTTTTATTACACTGCTCTCCAAATGTTTGGAAACACCCCTGGCAAAGTGTGGTTTTGGACGATATCAGCATAGTGTGAATCATCTTTGGGCAATCCTTCAGGAGGCTTGGCGTAATATATCAAATCAAAGTTTGAATAAATGGACAGCTCAGATGCGCAGATTATGCAGAGCTGTAATAGCTGCTAATGGTGGATAATTTGATGAATTGAAAATGTAAGTTTTTTTCTATGTATAAACTGATGTATGTAATAAAAAAAAAGTTTTCGTAGTTTGTGTTGTCCCTTATCTGTGAAAAAATTTTCACAAATTAAAAAGGTTTCATGCCAATATTTATGTTTATACGCCTTTCTAGGGCGTTTTTAACTTTTGGAGGGCAGTAAATATTTTAATCACTGAATACATGCAGACAAACCTTTGGCAGAGGTCTAGTGTCCTTGCTTAATTCAGCCTGGGGGTGGTACCATAATGTTGATTTGCAGGCTCTAAGTACACACACATAAAATATTATCTTATAATTCCCCTACTGTAGGAGTAATTGCCTCTGAATGTTTAAAGTTGTAGAATTTAGATGAAGAAAAGAAAGTCATGTCTATTTTTTAAAAACAAACATAAAACTAACACTATAAGAATGCTTTTTTCTGTTAGCCCTGCCAAAAAAAAAAAAAAAAAAAAAAAAAAAGCTAAAACCAACCAACCAGCCTAGGCTGGTTTTAACAGTTTTTTTTTTTTCACCAAGGAGGACCACTTTTGTTGAAATCATTGACACTTAGCATACAGTTTGGTTTGCCGGTTTGGTTCAGTTCTGGGCAAAAAGTTGGCAGCAAACACTTACTGCAGCAAGCAAGCGAGGAAGCGAGCAAATTAAGTGGGTAGGAGATTGCAGATTCTACATGACCTAAAATCTTCAGCATCCAATTAAAAGCTCTAACCACAGCATATTAATAACTCAATAATCAATTAATCAGTTAACGAGTTTGTCGCCTCCCATTGACATGCATTGCTTAATCACAGTTTGTTGTGATAGAGAAGCTTAAGAAATAGCCTTTCCAATAACCAGATGAGCCATAAGCAGCAAGCATATTTCAAGAACAATCAGTTGGCCTTAAACAACAACCTAAAATTGAGCTTCTTGTTGTTGCAAGTTTAAATAGGTACCAGCATGTTTCAGTAACAACCAATTGCCTAAAGCAATGGGCGAGTCTAACAACAAACATGTTATTGTACACTAGAAAAGCATTAAACAACCTGCAAAATCCTAATACCCTGATAGCTTTAAAGCAAGACCTTCTGAAATAGCATAGACTGGGGCACCATGCAGCTTACAGAAGAAGAATAACAGTTGAAGGGGTGCTCTTCCCTGTTGAAAAAAACAGCTAAAACCAGCCTAGACTGGTTGGCTGGTCTTAGCTGGTTTAAGATGGAAGTAGCTGGTTTTAGCTGGTCTCCTGGCCAGATTAAAGATGCAGAAAACCCAATAGAATTTGGCATCCTAGATTTGCCAGCTAACAACAAACACATACTGCAGTAGTGGAAGCGAGCAAATGAACTGGGTCAGAGATGGTAGATTCTACCTGACCTAATGTCACAGCACAGAGGGAGGCAGAGACGGAGGTGAGAGTATAAGATAAAAAGTAAGTTTATTAACAGGTTTGGTAAGTATATAGCAGCAGGTATAGAGGTGATAGTTCTTATCTGAGATGTCCAGCGTTCGGGTGAGCAAATCCAGCTATGGAACCAGGAAACCATAGAGTCCACGGGAATAGCATGCAGGGGTGTGATCGGTAGATCAGACAACGAGGAATGAATCTGTCCGGGTATATAAAGGGGAGCTGATTGGATCCAGGTGAGTAATTAGTAATCAGGTGACAGTGAACGTGTGTGTGTATCTTCAGGGGGCGTGGTTGGTGGATCTTGCTGTGGTGGAACTCTGACACCTAAAAGCTCCGGCATTTATTTAAAAGAATTATAACCACAGCATATAATAACTTGAAAAATCAATTCAATTAACAGGTCTATTGACATATGCACCCATTGTATTGTGTCCTTAATCTGAAAACGCTTACACTAGAAGGCTTTAAAGCTGCAGTCTGTAACTTTTTGGGGTTAAAAATGACCTGAAATCAATATTTGAGCAAGTACATAACCACCCAGTGTTCAAAACTATCACCTTACTTTAGCCCTATTCACAACCAGTCTTAGGGCTTCAACAAGCAAGGCAGTCTCCATTGAATTTCCACTTCTGGAGACTTTTTATGGCCTTAAATTTTAAGACTTTTTATGAACCTATACAGAAACCCCAATGAGCCAGTGAGGTTTGATGTTACTGATGTGTCATCATATCCAATTTGAGTTGTTCAATAATATATTACTAATACATAATACCTTATTAAAAGTTGTATTGGTCCATTTTATTAAATGGACATGAATTGGGCACAAATTACCAATTAACACTAGTATTTTATTTTATTAATGATAGCACAGATTAATTATTGTAATTAATAACTTATATGTGACACTTTCTGCAATTGGTTTTTTGATTACATATACAGATTACAAATGATTACATATACAGGCACAAAGCAGCCGTATCCTGATCATCCAGACAGATCAGCAGGAAGGGACAGGGTTATGAGCGTGTGTTTGGACGTAATGATCAGTCCTGGAGTTTGTTCTGCTCTCCTTCTAGTTACTCATTCGTACACAATGACATAGTGACTAAACTCCCTGTGGTATCCAGCAGTAGAATAGGAGTGTATGTGGATCACAGTGCAGGAAGTCTGTCCTTCTACAGCGTCTCTGACACGATGAGCCTCATCCACACAGTCCAGACCACATTCACTCAGCCGCTCTATCCTGGGTTTTATGTTTATTCTGGATCATCATTGAAACTGTGCTGATGTTAAATATTTCAGAGTAATTCTAAATCATACTTTCAGCTGAATGATTTACTTATCTCCATTACATTAATACTGAAGATGAATTTTGTTACTAAATAATTATGTGCCAATAAATCCTTATATAGAAAGAACTGTATGTGTGTGTCTGTGTATGCATGTCTGCAGTTGATGTAAATATGTATGCTAGGTTTGTAAATCAGGTACAAGCAATTAAAAACAACATTAGAGTAATTCTCATATTTATTATTAGAAAGGTACACTTGTCAACTTTGTCAGCTTTCAAGTCAACTCTGTCAAGACATAAAAACTGATTAGAGAGTCAACAAAAATACAGGGAGGCCATCAAAACAAAGTTTTAGCAGATATTAAGCACAGTCTACTAATACAGAGTGTTCTCCATGTTACCCTTGGGAGATATTGTCAGGATGTCACCTCAACCACACACTAGAGTCACACCCTCAGAAGAACCTCCCACTCGTTCAGGATCACCTGAGTACTAATTACTAGCACCTGACTTCACTTACCACACCCTATATATACGCACTGCATTCAGTCACTCACCATCTGGTCTACGGATCACACCCCTTGCTATGCTGCTCCTCTGGATCCAGTTCGGACTCTGTTTCACTCCTCTGTGCCGGCTTACCACATTACCATCACCCAAGGACTGTTCAGATAAGACTATCCATCTTTCAAATCAACATTGCAATAGCCTGAAACTTACCTGCTGTTTTAATAAACTTACCTCATTTTTATATACACTTACCTCCGTCTCTGCATCCGTCTGTGTGTGTGACAGAAGACCAGATCGTACCGAAATGACCACCGAAGAGGCCACTGCACCAAACCCTTTCACCGAACTCATCAACGCTGTCAAGGCGGCTCTCACACCATCTCCACAGCCGCCATCTGCCTCAGGAAGTCCCATGGCCATTCCTACAACGTTTGCTGGAGAAGCGGCTGAGTGCAGCGGTTTTCTACTACAGGTCGATTTATACATCCGGATGCAACCACAACAATTCCCCACGGACGATTCCAAGGTAGCGTTTCTTATCTCTCTGTTAACCGGCAAAGCATTACAATGGGCCAAAGCCATCTGGAATGCAAATAATCCCATTCATTCTTTTGAGCAGTTTACCAGTCATTTTTCCGAAGTATTTAGCACCACGACCAGTATACTCACAGTCTCAGACCAACTCTTCCGGCTACAACAAGGATCTTCTTCGGTGCACGAATACACTCTTCATTTCCGCACGCTGGCGGCGGCTAGCGGCTGGAACGAGATCGCTCTGCTAGGGGCTTACCGACAAGGCCTTCATCCAGACATTCGAGCAGCCATGGCGCTGTACGACGATTCCATCGGTCTAGAGACTTTTCTACAACGAACCACTCGAGTTTCCCAGCGACTAGCCGCCTGCCAGCCCTCACAAACCGCTCCTCAGTCCGCTACGGTGGCAGCTTGTCCTCCAGTACCAGAACCCATGATTATCGATTCCACTAGACTCTCCGGGACAGAACGTCAACGCCGTATCACCTCTGGACTCTGTTTATATTGTGGCCAACCCGGTCATTTTCTGCACAACTGTCCAGTCAGACCCCCACGTCCAGTGGTGAGTACAATTCAATCAGAAATACCGACTGCTCAACTTACCTTAATTCCAGTAACAATTCATACTGCCGAACGCCATCTCCGTTTCTCTGCTCTTATTGATTCAGGTGCGTCGGGTAACTTCATCTCCCAAGACTGTCTAGAGAATCTTCAGTTACGCCGACAACGACACTATCCAGAGTATGCTGTACGAACTATTCAAGGAAAACCACTGGGACGTGGGCGGATTCGGTATTCATCACCAACTGTCACTCTGCAAGTAGGATTGTTTCATCAAGAAAGGATTAAATTTCTGGTACTGGAGCATTCCACCGTCGACATCATCCTCGGTCGTCCATGGCTACACATCCACCATCCAGAACTCAGCTGGGATCCTTGTGACATCATCGGCTGGAGTAAGCACGGTCTCAAGAATTGTATGTCCTCTCAACTACCTGTTTCTGGCTCTCTATCCATAGCTTCTACAAAGATCGAAAGCCCCGATACTACCATCTCGGTCGAAATCCCAGCGGAGTACATGGACTACGAGGATGTATTTAGTAAGCAAGCTGCCACCCATCTTCCTCCACACAGGCCATGGGACTGCGCTATCGATCTGCTACCTGGAGCTCAACTACCCAAGGGACGGGTATATCCACTGTCCAACCCGGAGCGCCAGGCGATGGAGGAGTACATTCAAGAGGCTTTAGCACAGGGATTCATTCGCACACCTACCTCACCGGCCGCTTCCAGCTTCTTCTTCGTGGGTAAGAAGGATGGAGGTCTCCGTCCCTGTATAGATTATCGACAACTCAATTCTCAGATAATTCAACAGCCTTATCCACTACCACTCGTTCCTGCCACCCTCGAGGAACTCCGCGGAGCTCGCATCTTCTCCAAGCTGGACCTGCGGAGTGCTTATAACCTCGTTCGTATTCGGGAGGGAGACGAGTGGAAGACGGCCTTTATAACACCAACTGGCCACTATGAGTATCTGGTTATGCCCTACGGTTTGTCCATCAGTCCCTCAGTCTTCCAAACGTTTATGAACGAGGTGTTCCGGGAGTTTTTACATCAGTTTGTAGTAGTCTATATTGACGACATTTTGATTTACTCCCGGAACCAGGCCGAACATCGCCAGCACGTCCGTCAGGTCCTCCAAGTCCTACGTCAACACCACCTATTCCTGAAGCTGGAGAAGTGCGAGTTTCACAAGACAGCGGTACAGTTCCTGGGCTATAACATCAGCTCCGAGGGTGTGCAAATGGACCAAGAAAAGGTGCAAGCCATTCAAGATTGGCCTCAACCCCACACCATCAAGGAACTACAAAGATTTCTGGGTTTCTCCAATTTCTACCGCCGGTTCATCAAGAATTACAGTTCCTTTACTGCACCTCTGACCTCCCTCCTTCGTGGGCAACCTAAACATCTCAGTTGGAATTCCCCTGCCCTCGAAGCTTTCCACCAACTAAAGAAGATTTTCAGCACTGCTCCTCTCCTGCACCACCCGGATCCGGAGCGTCCCTTCGTGGTCGAAGTCGACGCATCTACCATCGGCGTCGGAGCAGTGCTGTCCCAAGCGGCTGGTGACTCCTCACTCCTCCATCCCTGTGCCTACTTCTCCAAGAAGCTGTCCTCGGCGGAGCAGAATTATGACGTAGGCAACAGAGAGCTATTAGCCATCAAGCTCGCCTTGGAAGAGTGGCGTCACTGGCTGGAAGGGGCTAAACATCCAGTCACGATCATCACCGATCATAAGAATCTCCAATATCTCCGAGAGGCTAAACGGCTCAACCCAAGACAAGCCAGATGGGCCTTATTCTTTACTCGATTCCAGCTGAAGATTACCTACCGTCCCGGATCAAAGAACATACCCGCAGATGCTCTATCTCGACAATTCTCCAGTGATGCCCCCATTGAACCTGACTACATCCTTCCCCCTGAGATCATTGTTAGCCCCATCCAGTGGGACATCGACACCTGGATCCAAGACGCCACTCTCCAAGAGCCTGCTCCGCCTGAGTGTCCAGAAGGTAAGATCTATGTCCCAAGCTCCCAACGACAACACCTTCTGGACACGGTACACCAATCTCCGGGCTCTGGACACCCAGGTAGCAGAAGGACCCTCTCGCTGCTCCAATCTCGTTACTGGTGGTCCAGTATGGCCCGAGATGTCATCAGGTACGTCCAAAGCTGCTCAGTCTGTGCCACAACTAACACCTCTCGTCATTTGCCCGCAGGAAAGCTGGTGCCTCTCCCTGTCCCAGAGCGACCCTGGTCCCACCTCGGGGTTGACTTCGTGACGGACCTTCCCAACTCTGAAGGCAACACCTGTGTGCTCGTTATCGTGGACCGATTCTCCAAGGCGTGTAAACTGGTCCCCCTACGAGGTCTCCCTACGGCCTTGGAAACCGCCGAGGTCCTCTTCCAGCACGTCTTCCGTCACTTTGGTCTCCCCGAGGAAATAGTATCGGACCGGGGTCCTCAATTCATCTCTCACGTATGGAAGGCCTTTTTCAAATCTCTCGGTGTGTCTGTCAATCTTTCCTCAGGATATCATCCGCAGACCAACGGCCAGACTGAGAGAAAGATCCAAGAGCTGGGACGTTACCTCCGGGCCTACTGTTCGGATGACCAACACAGCTGGAGCAGGTTCCTCCCGTGGGCCGAGTACGCACAAAACTCCCTACGCCAAGATACCACCGGCCTGACACCCTTTCAGTGCGTACTCGGTTTTCAGCCTCCGCTGTTCCCCTGGACGGAGGAACCCACTCATGTTCCAGCTGTAGACTACTGGTTTCGAGAGAGCGAGAGAGTGTGGGACTCAGCTCATCGTCACATCCAGAGAGCCATCCGTCGACACAAGGACTTTGCCGATGCTCACAGGAGACCTACTCCATCATACCAGCCTGGAGACAAAGTGTGGCTCTCCACCAAGGACATCCGGCTAAGGCTACCCTGTCGCAAGCTGAGTCCCCGCTATATTGGTCCGTTCGAAATCCTGAGGCAGATCAATGAAGTCACATACCAGCTTCAGCTCCCACCCAGGTACAGAATTCACCCCACCTTCCACGTATCACTCCTGAAACCATTCTTTCCCTCTGCCACAGAGTCCACCGGAGCTGAAGCTGGACCTCCTCCTCCAGAGATCCTGGATCAACCGTCTATTTACACCATACGAGAGATCCTGGATTCCCGACGTCGAAGGGGACACTTGGAATATCTCATCGACTGGGAGGGGTACGGACCTGAAGAACGTTCCTGGGTGGTTAGAGACGACGTACTTGATCCTCAACTCCTGGCTGATTTCCATCGAAACCACCCAGATCGTCCTGCCCCTCGCGGTCGTGGTCGCCCTCGACGTCGGAGTAGGGCGTCGGGAGCCGCCCCTGGAGGAGGGGGTAATGTCAGGATGTCACCTCAACCACACACTAGAGTCACACCCTCAGAAGAACCTCCCACTCGTTCAGGATCACCTGAGTACTAATTACTAGCACCTGACTTCACTTACCACACCCTATATATACGCACTGCATTCAGTCACTCACCATCTGGTCTACGGATCACACCCCTTGCTATGCTGCTCCTCTGGATCCAGTTCGGACTCTGTTTCACTCCTCTGTGCCGGCTTACCACATTACCATCACCCAAGGACTGTTCAGATAAGACTATCCATCTTTCAAATCAACATTGCAATAGCCTGAAACTTACCTGCTGTTTTAATAAACTTACCTCATTTTTATATACACTTACCTCCGTCTCTGCATCCGTCTGTGTGTGTGACAGATATCATCAGGAAACATGGTGTTAGCTTTCATTGTTACGCTGATGATACTCAGCTCTATATTTCTTCGCAGCTCGGCAAAACATATCAATTCGAAAAACTAACAGAATGCGTAGCTAATATTAAAAACTGGATGGCGAATAACTTCTTACTGTTAAATCCTGAAAAAACAGAGGTGTTAATTATTGGACCTAAAACCTCCACAAGTAACAACCTAAAACACAGTCTAATACTAGATGGCTGCTCTGTAAATTCGTCGTCATCAATTAAGAACCTAGGCGTCCTATTCGACAGCAATCTATCCTTTGAAAGCCACATTTCTAGCATTTGCAAAACCGCATTTTTCCATCTTAATATATCGCAATTACGACCTATGCTATCAATGTCAAATGCTGAAACATTAATTCATGCGTTCATGACCTCAAGGGTAGATTATGTAATGCTTTATTGGGTGGTTGTTCTGCACGCTTAATGAACAAACTCCAGCTGGTCCAAAATGCAGCAGCTAGAGTTCTTACTAGAACTAGAAAGTATGAGCATATTAGCCCGTTCTGTCAGCATTGCATTGGCTCCCTATAAAACATCGTATAGATTTTAAATCCTGCTAATTACTTATAAAGCCCTCAATGGTTTAGCTCCTCAGTACTTGAGCGAGCTTCTATCGCATTATAGTCCCTCATGTGGTTAAAGGATTGTTAGGCTGCATTAATTAGGTCAACCGGAAACTAAAACACCTCCCATAACATCTGATGCACTCACTGCATCGTAAAAAGAATGGCATCTACACTAATAATAGTCTGTTTTATTCTTATTCCGAGGTCACCGTAGCCACCAGACCCAGCCTGTATCCGGATCAGATGGTCACTGCAGTCCCCGAATCCAGCCCGTACCCAGCTTAGATCATGGATCACCACCTGGAGATGACTTCAATAGCCATGGATGTCAACCAGATGAGCTCCAGAGACGGATCATCAATGAAGACCTTGCCAACCTAGACTAGACAAGATTTATGCATCCAACTTTTTTCCTCATCAGAGTGGGCGTGGCCATTTGTAAATTTTTTGGGTCTGGTTTCCGGAATCATCCACCTCCAGCTATTTTTAGCTGTACAAAATGGATTGTACATATACAAGCTGAATGCCACTGTAAATGGGTCAAACCTTATCAGAATTACTGCAGCAAGTTGAGTCAATTACAAACATCAATCAAACATCATGCAAGGTTATTACAAAAACACAGAGGTCTTGATCATTGGTAACAGCAAATTCTGATGTTTGCAATTATACAATACCATTTTTTACAACAATAATGTTCTCAAGAAAAGTGAAAGGAAAACATGGCAAGATGGTGGCATCAGTACCTCGACTGGTCAACAAGATTAAGTCACTTGTTGTGTCTATGTACAGACATAAGAGCAAGGCATTAATGGACTTCAGTTTTTCAGTTATAGAACAAGTCTTTATGAATCTGACCCCCCCCCCCCCCCCCCCCCCCCCAAAAAAAAAAACAAACAAACATCCAGTCTGAATCAGGTTAGTGATTTTTATCTTTTGCAGAGAAATGTTAAACGACCCAGGACATCCATTTTTGGCATTTTCGAAGTTTGGCATCAACTTTCTTAGTATTCCTCAATCTATTCATTGTGAACAATAAAACAAGAAAAAATTATACAATATTAAAGAATGTCTGTTTTCTGATTAATAATAAAAATAAAAATAAAGTGTATTGGGTCGCTAGAGAAACAAGGTGTGTAATAGTGTAAGTATATTTTATGTGCGCAAAAATATGTAAATATCTGATGACTAAATACACCTTTAGTCCACGAGGTGGCACTGTTTGCCAGACAATAATAACGTGAATTTTCACTAAAAACTCGCAGGCATAAAACTAAATATTTTCAGCAAAATTTGAATTGATGTGAACGGCTTTACTGCAGAGAAATTACTGTATGCAATAAAATATAAATGTCACTTTCATTTGATGGTGGATGTGGTGAATTAGCTGCCAGACACTCTGTGTCTTTTCTAAGAATCTATCTTGTCTATTTTAGGGTTAATGTCCTTTGCCATGGCCACTTTAATTACAGAGACCAGATGCTGTTCCATGAGGCAGGATCCGTGGGATGTCTTAGTTAAGTTCATTACGGAGAACATCTGTTTGCCAGAGTAGGTGCTTCCGAACATAGACATGGCACGTGCAGCGTGAAGCTGAAGCTGTGGCATTGATTCAGGGAGCAGAGGTGCAAACTCAGCTGCCCCAACTCTCTCGTACTGGGTCTTTAGATGAGTACTACATTGAAGTTCGATGAGTTCCAACTGCAAGTGTTCAGGCGCAGCGTCAACATCAACCGCAAATGGATTCGCAAACAGGTCAAGGTTGAATTTCTGTGTTTCAAAATCAGCAAGTCTTCTGCTGAATTCCACTTTTAGTGTGTTCAATTTGTCTTCTGTTGGGAACGGGATGGTGACTGTCACTGACTGACTTACAATTAGAAAAGTGAGACAGGTTTACTTGGCGCTTCTGCCCTTCCTACAAACACAGTCTGATTTGAAACGCCTATACAGAGTCTCACATTTCAGTGATCAGCTGCTTTCCACCCTGGAGTTTTACATTAAGAGCGTTGAGGTGCTCTGTTATGTCACACATAAATGACAAGTCACTCAGCCCCCACATCGCAAGAGCACCATCAGTTGTCAGCAAATCAATTTTTTTCCCACTGTAAATCTGTGTCCTGTCCAGATGTTGTCCCATGAATTGCTCTTAAATCTAAAAGTCCTCAGTAATGGAGAACTGAGCAGCTAGTTATAGACCACAGAAAGTGTAATCCAAAGTTTGCAGGTGGTGAATGGAAAGGTGAGCTCTAAAATTAGCAAACTCCTCAATCCAACAGTTTGGTGACTGTCCTTTGTTTGTCATGCTGCTCTCTTATACAGTTGTACTTCCTGCTTCCTGTCATGTGTCTTGTC
This sequence comes from Garra rufa, assembly GCF_049309525.1. NCBI lineage: Eukaryota > Metazoa > Chordata > Actinopteri > Cypriniformes > Cyprinidae > Garra > Garra rufa. The sequence goes on along the minus strand of NC_133361.1, from coordinate 78,526,775 downwards.
ACATGGCAGGCCAAC
>NC_133361.1:78490971-78526260 GCF_049309525.1 Garra rufa | reverse complement strand
AAACAACGGCTGTGTGTAGTATATACGGCTCAACGTGAAATCGCGCACCTGATGGCATTTACCGCTGATTACAGAACCGGCTTTACTGACAAAACGCGCAAGTTATCGACCCGATACATATCGTGCATCCCTAATATATATATATATATATATATATATATATATATATATATATATATATATATACAGACCATTATTTTAAGCAAAGGTGTAATATTAACCTGTAAATCCACCTCTGCTGACTTGAATAAATCTGATGGATCCTCACTGAGGTAATGTGGAAGGCCCTGAAGAACAATGGTCCATTCATTGACATGGTATTCTTAAATAAGAGAAAAAAGCATTTTTTGATTAATTTGTGAAAATGACAGGCACATTTTTCAGCTTTAAATGCATTTTTTATATATAATTACCTATTAAATATGTTGTCCTTTCTGTCAAAGAGTTACATTTAACCAAACCTAAAACATTTACAAAAATATAAAAATTATTTTAATAACAAAAAGGAATTTACTGGAGTACAGGCTTCAATATTACAAAAAGAAGAAAGTAAGATCATTATTGTCGATTTTGTGAAGTAAACTGCAGCAAATACATTTTTGTGTTCTCATTCGCCACAATAGCAAAAGAAAAAAATCGTGTATCAGTGACTTTCCAAATAATGGGAAAAAGTAAATAAATAACAAGAGGTTGATTAGTCAAAAGAGTGTATTATGTCAGATTTACAGAAACTCCCTCAGCCTTTGTATAGAAACACTTGCAGCAGTTGTTTTAGGTATAAATGTCAAGGTAAGAAAACACAAAGTACAGTGTTGTAAATGTATTTAACAAACGAAAATTGTTTCTAGATATACAATGCTAATAAATGTGGAGATGCATGATCATATGCAGATAAAACACATCAGCATAAACGGGACTTTTATTTTGGTCTGATGATGTGACGTCATAAAGCGGCGCCCCTAGCCCTGCATTTGTTGTGATTCTGCTGAAGAAAGGTTTGTGGTTTTACGTTTTTTAATGAGTGCAAATTGTTGTCAATTTAAACGTTTTTACAAGCTATACAAAATAAACAAGTTAATCTTAAATATAACATTGAATTGCTTTGTTGTTTTTGCGAGTAAAGTGCACCCTAATATTAATAACAGAAAATGTGCGACTCATTTTGCTCCTTAAATGTGAATCAGTACATAGTTCAAGTAGAAAGTGAGAGAAAATCTGAATCATCTGAAATCAGTGGAGAAATGATTCAGTGTTCGAATCGTTTGAATCGACTCATTCTGTGACAACAAACTAACAAACACAAACATGTATAATGATAACTTTCACAAACTGCAAATGTTTTTATGAAAGTGCACATCTATGAAATGTTATGTATGAATAATTGAATGCCAAAACTGAATAAATGAAAAACATAGAGATTTAGTAAGCATTTATTTTTGAGAATAATTTACTTTCTGTTAATTATTCTAATTTTAAACAGAACAAAAGTGTCAAAAGACATAAAACCCCTCCTGAATCAACTGAGATCCACGAGACACACTATTAGAAAGATGGTGTTTATTAAAGAGGAGAGTGAAGATGCAAAGATTGAAGAAACATTCAGAGTCAAACATGAAGAAACTGAGGAACAAACAGGTTGGTTTTTTTATTTTCAAAGCTGAACTGATTTGATCCTTAAAATGTCTCGCTCTACAGAAATGAATGATATTTGTGAGAATGTTTAAGAGTGTCGTAATTAAAGCGGTTTGTGGACAGACATGTTGAGATCACATGACCAGACAAATAATAAAATCCTGCTTTCACATTGGACATTTGTTATTAGGACATTATGCTTTTAGGTTGTAACAATAATACAGATTTAGCCTGAAAATTTCTGTTCTGTAACATTAAACCCAATATCTGCTTCTAAGATTAAAAGCATTTATTTTTATCACTTAATTATGCAGCAGTATCTGTTTTGCCAATTTTCTGTTCCAGTAAGTCAAGAGGCAGAAAGCTTTTAGTTATTTACTCCTTGCAAGAAATTTGGGCAATTAATTGAAAAACAATTTCAGCTTCCAACGTTTCTAACGTTTATGAAAATACAATAATCAAGATAAAATGATTAGTGTGCACTATTCTGCCCATTCCCTTTCCAGTGGAGCGGTTTCACTCCTCCATCAAACTTATTGTGCAAATCAGTGAAATAATGTGTTTGTGTTTTTACAGAGAACTGTTCTGTGCATGCGCTCCGACACAAAGCAGAGCATAAATGTATAAAGTAAACTTTTAGCTTAAACTGCATACCTAAATGGTCATATACATGCAAAACTATCCAAATGCTGCACTTGATTATTGATAATGATTATTCACATGAACCATCGTCAGTTATGTCTTAATAATAAGTCCAGCTCTAAAAAAAAAAAAACTATATTTTTGAAAAATGTTTTATCAGTGTTGTAATACATAGATCAATTATAATTTCTCCTTTTATCATTATCACTTTGAATAATGGGAATAGGTTTTGAGATTACATTTAACTCCTGCTTTAATAGCTTAGTGTGTATAAGATCTCAATGTTGCTGGGTTTGATGTTTGTGCTTTGAGCAATTAAAAATGGTTTTTGGATTTGTCTTTTTTTCAATAGACCTGATGATACTGAAAGAGGAGAGTCAAGAACTAAATGAAAAGGAAGATGATCTCCAGCATGAGAAACATGATTTCATGTCTGGAGAAAAATCATATAGTTGCTCACATACTGAAACAAAAGCACAAAAGATGACAATAAAAAGAAGTGTTTTTACCTGCCTGCAGTGTGGAAAAACTTACAACAGAAATGATCACCTTAAAGTCCACATGAGAATTCACACTGGAGAAAGACCTTTCACCTGTCAACAGTGTGGAAAGAGTTTCTTTCGAAAAGGAAACCTTACTTTCCATATGAGAGTTCACACTGGAAAGAGACCCTTTGTCTGTCAACAGTGTGGAAAGAGATTTATTGAAAGAGGATGCCTTAATGTCCACATGAGAATCCACTCTGGAGAAAGACCTTTCACCTGCCAACAGTGTGGAAGAAGTTTCACTCGAAAAGACAGACTTCAAAACCACATAAGAATTCACACTGGAGAGAGGCCTTACACATGCTGTCAATGTGAAAAGAGTTTTGCACTTAAACACCATCTTAAAGCCCACGTGATAATTCACACTGGAGAAAAGCCTTACACCTGCAAACTATGTGGAAAGAGCTTCGGTCGAAAGTCAGATCTTAATAAACACACAAAAGTTCACATTGTAGAAAAGCCTTTCATCTGCCAACAATGTGGAAAGAGTTTCACTGAAAAAAGAAGCCTTAAAAGACACATGAAGATTCACACTGGAGAAAATCCTGATCAGAGTTTTGACGTACATTGGATAGCTCGCTGACATGTACAATCACACCAGAGTGATTAAACTAAAGTTTGTCATGATACAATTTTTTTTTATTTTTACAATTGTTTTTGCTCACATGTGACTCAGATCTGTTTTTGCATTGACAGTGTGAACAGCACAAACCACATGGGATTTCTGCCACTTCATTTGTGGTACTAAATCCAATACAGGTCAGATGTTTGCAATGTGACCGCAGTGTGAACAGTCACCTAAAAGATTTTACATACAACTCAATGTTATCAGTTGTGAAAGAACTCACAAGTATCACAGTTACAACTCTATATACAAGCAAAACATGAGCGATCGTATAATAAAAGTTTCAAAACTGTCTTTTGTCACATCCTTGTCTTTTATTTTTCAGATTACCAGTGCATAATTTTGCTGGCTTCTGCAGCAGATCAGATTATTATTGAACACATAATCATTTACTTTATATCCTCCATGTTTACTTCCGTATGACGGCGTGCTGTGCAAGTGTTGCCAAATCCACCGTATCTTTGCGGAATTGGGCAACTTTTTCGACTGTTGCTGCTGGTTGTTTTCCAAATTTGTGGGTTGACCAAACCCCTCTAATGTGGAATTTACACCCTGAAAATGGTTGACTAGTTTTGGAGTAGTTTTAATCCAATTGTCGTACAGCACTGTAATTCAAGATTCTTACCACCCCAACCACATTAAAATCACAATAACTCATTCATAAGCATTAGTTCTGATAATATGATTTTTGTTGAACATTTTCTTTTTAAAAGTACAAATTACAAATGTTGACCTCTAGGATACAGCAGAAAAAAGGCCATCACCACATTCCCCTGGAGACTTTGTATCATGGCAAACATACACATACTGAAAAGCAAAAATAAGTAAGTACACTACCAGTCAAAAGTTTTTGAACACTAAGATTTTTTTAAAGAATTCTCTGCTCACCAAGCCTGCATTAATTTGATCCAAATTAAAGCAAAAGATACAATTGTGATAAATTATATAAATTGCTATTTGAACTGCTATTTGAATATATTTTACAATTTAATTTATTCCTTTGATCAAAGCTAAATTTTCAGCATCATTACTCGTCTTCAGTATCACATGATCCTTCAGGAATCATTCTAGTATGCTGATAAACATATTTAATTTTTTAAATTTTTCAGGATTGTTTGATGAATAGAAAGATATTATTTAGCAAGGATGATTTAAATTGATCAAAAGTGATGATAAAGACATTCATAATGTTACAAACTATTTCTATTTCAGATAAATGCTGTTTATCTGAACTTTCTATTCATCAAAGAAACATGAAAAAAATCTACTCCACTGTTTTTAGCATTATAATAATTTCAGCAACATCATAATAATAGTTTTTGAGCAGAAAATCAGATAATTAGAATGATTTCTGAAGGATCATGTGACTGCAGTAATGATCCTAAAAATTCAGCTTTGATCACAGGAATGAATGACATTTTAAAATATATTTAAAAAGAAAACAGTTATTTTAAATAATAAAAATGGCTCAAAAGTGTACTGTTTTTGCTGTACTTTGGATCAAATAAATGCAGGCTTAGTGAGCAGAAGAGACCTACTTTAAAATCATTTAAAATCTTACCGTTCAAAAGCTTTGTCTGGTAGTGTAAATAAAATAAAATCATACAGTACAAATGAGTTTGTGTTGTGTTAAATGTTAGTAATTTGAGTCAAAGTTGAGAAACGGCAGAATGGGATTCAGGCTGATGTTTGTAGTTTGCACCCTTATTCCAGAAGTCCATCTGATCTGTGACTGTCAATGCATTTGCTGCCACAAAGGTTGACTGTCTGAATGAACCTGCAAGCACAAGAAAAAAATAGATTTTTTTAAGCAGTGTTTATAGAATTTGCCTCAACTGTCGAACTTGATGCTGTATGCATTTTTTTTATTATTATATACTACATATGAACGCTGTAGTAAGAAAAAAACTGAAGAAACTTTTTATTGAAATTTTTTATAAAGAATTTTATGAATGGGCCAGTGAATCACTGATTCAAGGTGTTTAAAAAAGGTAAATTCATTCAGTAATTAAACACTGCTGTGTGCAGAGACGCAAGACATGGCTTTTGTTTAGAACCGTTTTTACTAAATGGAGCACAAAGACAATATTTTCTTCATGATTTAAAAGACTTAATATTACATTCTTGTTTATTGAGTTTTGTTGCCCTGACACTTAGTAAAGTCTGCCACAGACCATGCCAAATGCTAACCAATCTGTTCATATAAACATTCTAAATGTGTGTTTCCTAGAAAGTCTGTGCATATAATAAGCCTACTATGATAAAAAAAAATCTCTATTTGTTGCTTTACAGTAACAATAATCTAAATTTGTTAGATGGTAGGATTGCTATTATGAATTTAAAGGTTACAGTAAGGTTAAGACACCTGAAGCAGCTGCATTTTGCTGTTTAAATGCTGGTTTAATAGAAATAATTTTAATGTGCATGCAAACTCAATCTCGATGTGACAAGATATGGTAATAAAACACATTCCCAGGAAATTAATACCTAAAAAATGTGTACTTTAAATACAATATAACTTGCTTAGGATAAAAGCATCTGAAAAATGCATGAATGTAAATGCAATGTAAAACAAAATGTGTTTTGGGTTACCTGATTCTGCATGTCTGTAAAATGGACAGCTGGCTGTATGATGATTCTGCCCCTGATGGTCAGCATCCAGTTAGTGCTTGGAGAAATCTCCTGTAACAGTGTCACAACACCCTTTTAGTGTTACTATAGTTTATGATCAGAAAAGACAACTACTGTACAGTAATAAAATTTAAATTTTCAATAAAATAAACATACTTTTATTACATTAATATATTGCTAGCCCGTTACTCTCTTTAAAAAGTTAACCTGTTCTGCGAGTTAGTGGAGAACAGCAGCCTGTGGCTAATTTAGTAACTTTAACATTAGTTAAGTTGATGAAAGGGAAGGCTCACCTGTTGTTTGCACCGCGACGACGGCAATCACCAGAAAAGACTCTAATACACCTCCGATGCAGACGACATGACCACAAGACCACAAACTTTAAAATAAAACACAAAAGATGCACTTAACCGTGGTATTTCAGTTTTACCTCAGTGTTTCATGTTAGCGCGCTGTTCATACTTTTTACAAGATGTCTGTTGTTGATCGGTCATTTATCGAGAGAGTCACCGCTCTGTATTTGCTCTGGAGAGCAGAACAGCGGCGTAGGGATCATCATCGCTGTATTTGGGTCCACCAGACCCTTCGGAGGCGAACCCAGTTCGGCGAGTTTCACAATTTGCTCCAGGAGCTGCGCCTGGATGACGGTCGCTTTCAGCCTGTCCCGCGCCCGGTTCAATGACCTGCTGTCCAGTGGCGGCTGGTGCTAAAAAATTTAGGGGGGCACACACAAAATAAATCACATTGTTAATACAGGCTTTATTATCAGTAAAGTAATCATTAAACATTTGTAATCATCCAAAAAAATATTAGCCATTTATATTAATGTGATTCAGAGATGAAGGCCATAATACTAATATTATCCACACGAGGGAGCCACAGGATAATTCTCAGTTTAAAGACAGTGAAAATAAATTGATTTGTAGTAAAACATTGCATATAAATTAATTTTCATAAAGTTATAGTCCGATATAATAAGTAACTAATGCAAAAACTGTAAATACTAAATACTTGTAGACCATAAATACTTGTAGACCATTAATTGTTTTGACCTAATTATAATGGTATTGACAATATATTTGTCAAGTTGGTAGACATAACTGAATGTATGTCCAATTAAAGAAGGAACACTATCTATCTATCTATCTATCTATCTATCTATCTATCTATCTATCTATCTATCTATCTATCTATCTATCTATCTATGTGTATGTGTGTGTGTGTGTGTGTGTGTGTGTGTGTATATGAATATATATAAATAATATTGTGCTTATAATAATACTAACATAAACACTCACAATTTACTTGAAAAAAGACGTCTATTGTGTAACTGCTTCATCTACACAAATCATTGTGCTTGTACCCCGACGATCGAGTTAAACTGGATTGTTTCAGTTACTCTCTGTGTAGTTGTCCACAACGCTTTGGTGACAGGACTTTGAAATAACAAACAGGGAAAACGATAAAAGGCATGACTTTACATGACTTTATCCAAGCTCCATGATTCGTAAGATTGTTTTATTTTTTGCTTCATTTGAACGGCTTGTGATCTCACCGAATTTGGTGGAAATTGCTCTTCGCTCGTTAAGTTCGCCATCATTACTCTGATTGACCGCGCCTCAAAAGAAAAAAACAAACAAACTTAAATCTCACGGTATTTTCTGCTGCTTGGGGCAGAATTTTCAGCGCCCCAAGACCATAAAATTCTGAGAGACTGATTGGCCTCATATTTATTAATTTACCCTTGCAACAGTACATGACTGGCTATTAGGCTGAACTGCATGACAGAAACGATACAAGTCTGTCTGTGGAGATTCACTGGTGAATGAATGTCACTAGGTGGGAAATGTTGTATATGTTTTCATATCGCATGTAGGCACATACTGGTGGGTAAAACCGAATTAAAAAACTTAATTTGTAAAAATACATTTTACATTTTTAGCCCCTTTTATCAGGGAGGGCGGTGCCCCAGCGCCCCCTATGGGCCGGCTGCCACTGCTGCTGTCCCACACCAGAGCGAGGATCACCCTCCAGGACACCAACTACAGGCGCTCTATGCCGGCTGCGGAGCGCCTGTCCATCTATCTTCGGTAAGTAAATGTATATGATATTTTAAATACAGTATATTCAATATGCTAACTTATTACACGGCTCTTTGGAATGCTTGATTCTGATTGGTCAGTTGAGACATTTGCAGGTTCGTTCTTTTCAAATAATCACCGCTCCAAAGTAATAACGCATAGCCGGTACTACTTGTATGTTTAAAATCCCTCCGTGCCAACAAAGATTACCGTTTGGCGCCATCTTGTGACAAACACTGGACAACCACAATTAACAATGGAAAATTTCGACATTAATCTATTTAAATTTTTCTTACTAACGTACATAGTTTGAATGTTAGTCACGTGGTACTATATCGTTTCGCGGAAGGATAAAAATGTTAATTTAAAACAAATATGCCAATAAAAGGTTTCAAATTCATTTTCATGTCCAGTTTTTTTTCCTTATGTGGCAAGTAGCCGTGTAATAAGCAGGATAATGTACAGGCAGCCTGTAGTTATCGCGAAATAAGCCCCTTCAGTGTGATACAAGACCCTCCGCTTCGCGTCGGGTCCTGATCACACTGTCGGGGCTTATTTCTGCGATAACTACCGGCTGCCTGTACATTATCCCTTACATATTGTCACCTTAAAATTATAAGGTTCTATCTGACATTTTGTCAAAATTTAATTATTCACATATTCTTATTCTGTGACAATTTATTTACATTATTTGATGTTTCTTTTGTAAGCTGTGTACATTTTGAGCCTTTTTTTAGAAAACAAAAATGGTTCTATCTACAGAAGTCTATGGAATGCAAAAACTTTGAAGCTCAATATCTCGAAAGTGCTGAGAATGCAGATAGAACCTTATAATTCTAAGGTGACGATACCCAGCAAACACGTGACGTCAGAGAGACGTTCAAATAATGTCTGTCGGTGGAGAACCACTTTTAGAAGTCTACTGGACGTGCAAATCTGGTTCAGTGTCTAAACGGGGACATTTTTTGTACGTCTGTGGACGTGCAAATCTGATTCAGTATCTGACGTCTAACTGGGACTTTTTTTGTACGTCTTTGGACGTGCAAATCTGGTTTAGTATCTAACGTCTAAATGGGACTTTTTTTGTACGTCTTTGGACGTGCAAATCTGGTTCAGTATCTGACGTCTAACTGGGACTTTTTTTGTAAGTCTGTGGACGTGCAAATCTGATTCAGTAACGTCTAACAGGGACTTTTTTTTACGTCTTTGGACGTGCAAATCTGGTTTAGTATCTAACGTCTAACTGGGACTTTTTTTGTACGTCTTTGGACGTGCAAATCTGATTCAGTATCTGACGTCTAACTGGGACTTTTTTGTACGTCTTTGGACGTGCAAATCTGGTTTAGTATCTGACGTCTAACTGGGACTTTTTTTGTACGTCTTTGGACGTGCAAATCTGATTCAGTATCTGACGTCTAACTGGGACTTTTTTGTACGTCTTTGGACGTGCAAATCTGGTTTAGTATCTGACGTCTAACTGGGACTTTTTTTGTACGTCTTTGGACGTGCAAATCTGATTCAGTATCTGACGTCTAACTGGGACTTTTTTTGTACGTCTTTGGACGTGCAAATCTGGTTTAGTATCTAACGTCTAACTGGGACTTTTTTTGTACGTCTTTGGACGTGCAAATCTGATTCAGTATCTGACGTCTAACTGGGACTTTTTTTGTATGTCTGTGGACGTGCAAATCTGGTTTAGTATCTAACGTCTAACTGGGACTTTTTTTGTACGTCTTTGGACGTGCAAATCTGATTCAGTATCTGACGTCTAACTGGGACTTTTTTGTACGTCTTTGGACGTGCAAATCTGGTTCAGTATCTAACGTCTAACTGGGACTTTTTTTGTACGTCTTTGGACGTGCAAATCTGATTCAGTATCTGACGTCTAACTGGGACTTTTTTTGTACGTCTGTGGACGTGCAAATCTGGTTCAGTATCTTAACGTCTAACAGATTCCTGGGCACCACCATGAAGTGGGACATTCATATTACCTCCAGGCTGATGATAGTGATGTGGCTTGGTCAGCATTAAAAACATGTTTAAAAAGACATCTTATGAATGTTCACTTTTTATGTTTTTTGGACGTCATTACAATTAAAAGACGTCTAGAACAGACGTCGCAAAAACTCATTCTGGATTCTCAGTGGACGTCTTCTGAACGTTCAATATTTATCTCACTTGGACGTCATTCCTGCACACTCAAAAGACGTATAAAACGGACGTCGCAAAAACTTTGATTCTGGCTTCTCAGTGGACGTCTTCTGAACGTTCAATATTTATGTCACTTGGACGTCATTCCTGCACACTTAAAAGACGTCTAAAACGGACGTCACAAAAACTTTCATTCTGGCTTCTCAGTGGACGTCTTCTGAACGTATGGCAAAGACGTCAAAATTATGTCTTTTGGACGTCTCTGTGTTTGGTGGGTAGTCTCATGTTTCTTTTGAAGCCAAAAACCAAAAACTGACAAATATTTCAGTGTCATGGAATGTTGATGGAGTTCCAATTTTCAAATCTTCCCCTTTCACATCTGGCCACTTCAAGTCACGATCAATGTACTCCCTCCTAATCTGAGGCCAAAGCATGTCATTCTTGGTGGATTGTGGTTTGGGCCTAGAAAGCCAGAAATGAACTCATTTCTGCAATCATTTGTTAATGAGCTGCAAAGTCTTGAAAACCAAGGGGTGTCTTGTCAATGGAAAGGAGAAAAATCAGTAGTCCCTGTTTACAATTTGCTTTGAATTTGTGACTCTGTGGCTCGTTGTGCTGTACAGAATGTCAAGCAGTTTAATGGAGAGCATGGATGTAACTGGTGCTATCAAAAGGGCGAGGTTGTAGAAAAGGGTAATGGGTTTACAAGGGTGTATCCCTTGCAGTCAGTGGAGCCAGAGCTGAGGACACATGAAAAACACAGTAAAGATGCTCAGCAAGCTGTTGATTCTGGAACATGCGTACATGGAGTAAAAGGCCCATCTCCTCTAATGTTGCTGACATTTTTTAACATGGTTGCTGGGTTTGCATATGATTACATGCATGGCATACTACTAGGTGTTTGTCGCCAACTGACTACCTTATGGTTTGACTCAAAATACCATACAGAGCCTTGGTACATCGGGAGAGATATCGAGCAAATTGAACGAAGGTTGCTTGCCATTAAACCACCTGCAAGTATAACAAGACCACCCCGTTCAATTTCTTTGCGTAAATATTGGAAAGCTTCTGAATACAGACACTTCCTCCTATTTTACAGCCTTCCCTGTCTGTTTGGCATTTTGGCAAATTTGGCAAATATCTTGACCATTTACTGCTTCTAGTACAGGCCACATACATTCTCCTTCAAGATTCAATTTCTTCCCAAAACATTGACACAGCTGATGCCCTTCTAAAAGCATTTGTGGGCCGTTTTGAGTCTCTATATAGTGCCATGTGTCTTTTAATGTCCACATACTTGTGCATGCAGCAGCATCTGTAAACAATTGGGGTCCTTTGTGGAGTCACAGTGCATTCTTATATGAGACTCAGAATGGACACTTACAGAAACTCTTTCATGGCACACAAGCTGTTGCAGAACAAATTGTTAACATGTTTAACCTCTACCAGCATGTTCCACCACTCATAGCTGCTGTATTTAAGGATGAACAAACACAGCAAAGCAAAAGTTTTGTTGAAAAAATGTTGGGAGGCAGCAAGACTGTGACAAATTGTATCAGTAGGTCTAGTGTGACGTTTCTTGGATGCCCACATGTACGACAGCCAACCCCAAGAGAATCTTATCTCCTTCAAGAGTCAGGTTTCAGTGCAGATAAAGCTTTCAGGTTTTATTCTAGGGCTCTGGTTAATGGCAAGCGAATCCATGCAAAAGGAACAAAATCTCTAACTAAAAGAATCAACCACGCAGTTCAAACCAGACATGGGTCTGTAGCATTAATACGATCATTTATAGATGTAGGTAGTGGGCAAGGAGAGGGACATGCTTTCACTGATGTAATGAAAACAACAAATAACAACATCAGCAAAGACAGAAAATCAGGGATAACTGCAACAAACATTTTAAAAGAAAGAGGGATAGACTCAGTTGAACTCATTAAATGCACAGACATGCATTCAACCTGTGTCTACCTCAAGGACCTACCAGGTCTTGCAGATAGTTTTTTTTTTTTGCATCCAGCCAAACAGATGGGAGTTGGATTTAAAATAGATAACTGGACTGACATTTTAATGAATGTATAGAAAAAAAGTGTAGTGTACACATTCATATCTCTTGAACATTGAAACTTAGATGTTTGCATAACTACATAATTTTAATAGAGTCATTGTTTTTTTTATAATTGTCTATAATCTATTCTTCCAGATATTTATGTATTTATTGTTTTTTTGTTCATTGTATTGATTGTTTGTTACGACTCATTTTTTTTATTGCTGCCAACAGAGAATGCCTGTTATATCAAAAACAGTTCCATGAAATTTACAGTACTTCCATCTAAATAAAAATACAGTATACAATTACAGCAACTATCAAAGCTTTTTTCCCCCTCCACTCTTTATATAGCCTATCCTGTAGAATTCACAATCTGTAGTTATTTAGGTAGGCCATTCTTTCTTTTCTTTTCTTTTTTCTTTTTTTAATACTGCAGGAAATAATAACTCATACAAGAAACTACTTTCCTTTTTTGGATTATTTCTGCAGTCCTGCAGGAATTATAAAATCCTGCATGGTTTTTCACTTATGTGTGCTGGGTTTTCTGTTGTACTAAAGGGTCCATTCTAAAACCTGTAGGAATTTGCTGCATATTGCCAATGTGTCCTGCAGGATTTCATTATTCCTGCAGGTCTCCTGCAGCAAAAAATTCGGAATCCTGCAGGATTCCTTAAACATGCTGGATCATCCTGCATGTTTCTAAAAACCTGTAGGAATTGCCTGCACATATTGTCAATTTGTCCTGCAGAATTTTATAATTCCTACAGGATACCAGCAGGTATCCTGCAGAAAAAATGAAAATCCTGCAGGATTCCTGTAGGTTTTTTTTTGTAAGGGTAACTTTGTCCATCCCCATTCCATTTTGTCTGATGGCTTTTAATTAATCTGAGTCCGTTTCACCTGATGTGTTTTTGTCTGATGGCTTTTAATCTGAGTCCATTTCAATTGATGTCTTTTTGTCTCATGGCTTTTAATCTGAGTCTGTTTCACCTGATGTCTTTTTGTCTAATGCCTTTTAATAACTTAAAGGTCCCATATTGTACACATTTCTGGAGGTTTATTTTAGTTGTTGATGTCCTTAAGAATATATATTTGCGGTATAAGTGCCAAAATCCATCTCAATATATTTTTACAGCTCCTTTTTTAGGAGCTCTGTCAAAAACAGGTCGATTTTGGCCCATCTAATTAATATTCATGAGCCTCTCTTCTGATTGGCCTGTTGTTTTCTGAGTGACGCACAGCCAGGCCAATCACAGGTAACTACGGTCATGTATGCTGTAAGCGAGCTCAGAGCAATAGAGAGAGCTTAGCCTGCTGATACTCAACAGGATATTTCAGAATGATCATTAATGTTTTTTCTTTTTCAGACACCAAATGCAGTAAGCTACATAACTGTTGCTGTAGTAAAGCCCCTTTCACAATGCGCGCTGATTCTGGAAAATTACGGGAATGAGCGCTGTGTGAATAAAAGCCAGAACCATAAAGGCAGTGTTGAAGTGATGCACGTTACCCTGCGACTCTTCACGACAAAAAAATAAGTGCAAAGTGGAATGAAGCGGCGATCGGGCAGAGCCAGCTCCTCACTATCAGCTCTGAAGCACAGTTTGTTCAGGTTAGTTTCAGTTTAGTGAAACGTACGCGTCGCATTACATCTCACATCCAAACCTCACATGTCTTTATGCGTTGTTTGTAAAGCACGCACAGATTCCGGAAAACAACTGTGAATGAACCAAATTAAACAATTCCGGAACAAATCGTGGGACACATTATCCGTGTATTTACCGGAATCGCTGTGTGAAAGAGGCTGAAGTTGACTTGCCACTGGTCTCTTATATTAATGTTGTTCGGAAGCCTGTGCAATGATCGTAGCTTGACATCTATCGAATGAACAGGGTTTTCTCCACTTGTTTTCGTGTTGTTGTTGCTCAACAATGGAATGGATGCGTTGTTGTCTGGGTTTGACAAAAGGAGGGTGGGACGTGATTGGTGCTGTGGTGGTGACTGAAGGTGGTGAATGAGTAGATCTGACGTCACATCGTTACGGAAGTCACAGCGCCTCGTGAAAATGAACAGCTACTTTAAGCAGGCTGTGTTCAGTTTACTGTGGATTGTCTGTTTTGAAACTCATATGGTAGTTACATAGCCCCTAGACCTCAGTTATCATGAAAAAAGCCAGGAAATTTAGATTCCCTTCCGGGAACTCGAGCCGCGTCTAGAACGCTATGGGGAAACGCCATTGGTGGGCCGCACTCTGAATCATGTCTTACAACCAATGAAATGATGGGAGTGACGTCACAGGCGTGGTGACGTCATCGACCGGGAAGTATAAAGCGCGTGCGTTTGAAGCCGGCGGCAGCTTTTGTCATTCAGCGAGAGCGCTCTGTGTCTGTCCCGGTCATACTGCTTTTTTTTCGTGCCAGTTTGCACGGCTTTTATTTGAGTAGTATGACCTCTTAAATGCAACCTAGGGGGAAAGAAAAGTTTAGAAACTAAGGCGGTACAAGCAGCCACATAGATAGTGTGTCCCTCCCTGCCAAACCTTCATTGTTGGTGGGGATACACACAGTCTATGTGTGGTCTGCTTGAGTGTAGAGCACGCACAGTCAGCCCTCGAAAAGGCTGACTGTCCACAGTGTGAGCGTAATAATCTCCACTGCGGGTGCTCCACGGAAGGCTCTCTTCGAGGAGGGAGCCTTCGCCAGCGTTTCTCGCGGGTCTGGCCCCGCTTCCGCCGAGGCGGAGCGGTAGCTGCACTCGTGGGGATCGCAGTTCGATCTATTAGAGGGACGGGAGACGGGTGTTTAAAAATACCCTATCTCCTCTCCTATCTGGTGGATCGGTAAACCTCCTACTGGATAAGGAAGCCCGCAATGCGGTTACTTCCCTCCAGGAAAGGTTTTCAACACTTCCCATATCTTCCTCCGAGGAGGCCGATGTGAAGAACGTTGTCAAAAGTATTCAACCGCCCCCCCCCCTGATCGCCTCAGTATGATGAGCTGCTGGTTGTGCTGACTAATGCTTTAGCTAAATAAGCAATATGAGCCGCAGAAAAGCAAACGTTATGCTTCCTGTGGACTAAGTCAGCACTTCCAAATGGAGCTTTCTGTTCTTCCTCGATCTACACTGAGTTATTTAGATCTAGGGAAAAACTAGAAAGTAAAGATGACGCCGCGGGTTGAACAGACGCTATCAGCTTCTGTCCCCCGGTCTGGCATCATTCTTGAAGGCTCCGTCTTTGCTCTCCAAGCCGCCTAAATAAAACTTCAGGCTTGATCAGCAAAGATACATGTGTCGGGGTTCTTGACGAAAAAAAAAAAAAATGAAACCCCAACCGTGTTCCAGCTCCCCACATCAGAGGCGCAGAAACAGAGCGTTGCCGCCCGCGTTCCTCCGACTATGCCTAGAGGACCCGGAAAGCAACGCTCTAAGTCGGGGGCTTCCATCCAACCCAGGAAGTCCTCGGCTAAACGGCCCTGACGGTTGTGGCTCAGGGCCGTTGAGGGCAGCCTCACTCGAGGGGGTTTGCACCGTACCCTTAGGTGCGGGTTTCAACCCCCTCGGGGCCCTCAGGAGATTTGTCAGCTAAACCCTGCCAGTGTTACAGGGCGCGGCGATCTCCCGCGAACATCCTCTAACTGTCCTGCCCGGAAACGTAGCGGCCCTGGAGAGTTCGCAGCCCCCGCGGGATGGGGGGCTTCGGCCCATCTTAGATCTCAGACTTCTAAACCTCTCAGTCAGAAAACTGAAGTTCAGAATGCTTATAGTCAAGCAGGTCGTGTCACAAATCAGGTCTGAGGACTGGTTTGTCACGATAGATCTAAAAGACGCATACTTCCACGTCTCCATCCTTCTTCAACACAGGAAGTTTCTCAGGTTCGCTTTCAGGGGCAAAGCTCACCAATACAGAGTACTTCCTTTCGGCCTAGCTCTCTCACCCCCGAACTTTCACGAAGTGTGTGGATGCTGCGCTGGCTCCACTGCGACTCCAGGGCATCCGCATACTCAACTGGTCGATTCCGGCCAGCTCAGAATAGTTAGCGGCTCAACATCGAGGTGTTGTTCTCGCTCTCATGAAAGAATTGGGGTTGAGACTCAACACCAAGAGGAGTATGATTTCCAAACCACTTATCTAGGTGTAATCTGGGATCCGACCACGATGCAGGCACGAATGTCACCTGCTCGGTTCGAGTCGATCCTTACTGCAGTAAATGCGGTCAAGCTAGGCCCGTCACCCACTGTCTACAGTCCAAAGTACTGTTAGGTCTTATGGCAGCCGCGTGATACGTGATACCTTTTGGACTGCTGCTTATGAGACCACTTCAGTGGTGGCTCAAACCAGGGGGTTCTCCCCGAGGGGAAACCCATTTCGCAAGATCAAGGTCACGCGGCGCTGCCTACGTGCCTTGGCCATGTGGAAGAAACCCTGGTTTCTCTCTCAGGGTCCGGTTCTGGGAGCTCCTTGTCGCCGCGTCATGCTAGCAACGGACGCATCCCTCACCGGATGGGGAGACGGTCATGAATGGCCGCTCAACCCAAGGCCTGTGGAGCAATCTCCATCTCTCCTGGCACATAAATCACCTAGAGATGCTAGCCGTGTTCCAGGCCCTGAAGTGTTTCCTTCCAGACCTAGAAACCGTCACGTGCTGGAGTCAGCACTGCGGGGATTTATTATGTAAATCATCAAGGAGGTATCTGCTCACGCCCCTTATATAAGCTGGCGTACCGGATTCTCCTATGGTCTTAAGGAAAGACTTCTCTCCCTGAGAGCAGTCCAATATTTTTGGACGTGGGAGCAGACGTCCTGTTGAGGCAGGGGCCGAGGCCCGGGGAATGGATGCTTCACCCAGAAGTGCTGAAGCAGATCTGGAGAGTGGTTAGCCAGGTTTAAGTTGACCTCTCTGCGACTCAGGCGATATCGCAATGTCCCCCCTGGTACTCTCTGGTGCCTCCAGCTCCTGCGGGACTGGACGCTACGGTACAGATGTGGCCAGGCCTCGTCTGTACGCCCTTTCCCCGATCGCTCTGCTCCCGGGAGTTCTGTAACAAGTGTGACCCCCGAGGGGGCACACCTCATAGAGGCCGGTCTCTCAATCAAGGTTGCCGAGACCATCCCTCACTCCAGAGCTCCCCCTATGAGGCGAGGAAACCTTAAGTGGAACTTGTTTGCTTCATGGTGGCACGAAGATCATCTAGACCAAGTTACTGCCCGTTGGTACAGTACTAGAGTCCCCGCAAACTTACCTGTCCACAAAACCGGCTCACTCCACCCTGAGGGTGTTCGTGGCGGCTTATTGGCCTACCACGCCCCTCGTGGTGGCTCGTCGGTATGGTATTCCTCGGTGGTGCACTCAGGCAAGACCCCAAGGGGGTCTCAAGCCCCAAGCGTGAGTGTAGCTAGGTCTCCCCTCACTGAAGGGTTACTTGAGACCTCCACTCTTAAGAGCTGATGGATTGAGCGTTGTCAGGCTTCCTCTCATTTTAGAGAGTCTTCTATGAAGCCTCCGTTCTCCAGAAGCTCCGCTTCCGCACTTACAAGCATGAGTGTAGTCAGGTCTCCCCTCACTAAAGGGTTTATGTCCGAGACCTCCACTCTTAAGAGCTTCTCATAGGATTGAGCGTTATCAGGCTTCCTCTCACTATAGAGAGTCTTTTATGAAGCCTCCGTTCTCCAGAAGCTCTGCTTCCAGTACTTCCAAGCGTGAGTGTAGCTAGGTCTCCCCTCACTGAAGGGTTACTTGAGACCTCCACTCTCAATAGCTGATGGATTGAGCGTAGTCAGGCTTCCTCTCACTATAGAGAGTCTTTTATGAAGCCTCCGTTCTCCAGAAGCTCCGCTTCCAGTACTTCCAAGTGTGAGTGTAGCTAGGTCTCCCCTCACTGAAGGGTTACTTGAGACCTCCACTCTCAAGAGCTGATGGATTGAGCGTTGTCAGGCTTCCTCTCATTCTAGAGAGTCTTCTATGAAGCCTCCGTTCTCCAGAAGCTCCGCTTCTGTGAGTGTAGTCAGGTCTCCCCTCACAAAAGGGTTTATGTTTGAGACCTCCACTCTTAAGAGCTTCTCATAGGATTGAGCGTTATCAGGCTTCCTCTCACTATAGAGAGTCTTTTATGAAGCCTCCGTTCTCCAGAAGCTCCGCTTCCAGTACTTCCAAGTGTGAGTGTAGCTAGGTCTCCCCTCACTGAAGGGTTACTTGAGACCTCCACTCTTAAGAGCTGATGGATTGAGCGTTGTCAGGTTTCCTCACAATTTAGAGTCTTCTATGAAACCTCCGTTCTCCAGAAGCTCCGCTTCCAGTACTTCCAAGTGTGAGTGTAGCTAGATCTCCCCTCACTGAAGGGTTACTTGAGACCTCCACTCTCAAGAGCTGATGGATTGAGCGTTGTCAGGCTTCCTCTCATTCTAGAGAGTCTTCTATGAAGCCTCCGTTCTCCAGAAGCTCCGCTTCTGTGAGTGTAGTCAGGTCTCCCCTCACAAAAGGGTTTATGTTTGAGACCTCCACTCTTAAGAGCTTCTCATAGGATTGAGCGTTATCAGGCTTCCTCTCACTATAGAGAGTCTTTTATGAAGCCTCCGTTCTCCAGAAGCTCCGCTTCCAGTACTTCCAAGTGTGAGTGTAGCTAGGTCTCCCCTCACTGAAGGGTTACTTGAGACCTCCACTCTTAAGAGCTGATGGATTGAGCGTTGTCAGGTTTCCTCACAATTTAGAGTCTTCTATGAAACCTCCGTTCTCCAGAAGCTCCGCTTCTGTACTTACAAGCGTGAGTGTTCCAATCGTGAGTGTAGCCAGGTCTCCCCTCGCTAGGGTTCTTGAGGCCTCCACTCCTAAGAGCTGGTGAATTGAGCGTTGAGGTTTCCTCTCACTTTAGAGAGTCTTCTGTGAAGCCTCCGTTCTCCCAAAAGCTCCACTTCCAGGAACTGCGGGTTGGTCATCGCCCCTGACATTCGTCAGGTACTATGAACTTGACCTCAGAGCCGCTCTAGGCTCAGCTGTACTCTCGGCTTAGCGAGCTAGGCCTAGAGAGTCAGCCACCTCCCTAGCCAGCAGGAGACTTCTCAAGGCGCATTCTTTCTGCGGAAAGAAGAGAAGTCGTTTTCGCCACGACGCTCCTCGTGTGCCCGAGGGCCGAGGAGTGTCTCTGCATCCTCGTGAGCCTGAGGGTCGAGGAGCAGACCTAAGAAGCCTCTTGTCCGTGTAATGCTAGACAAAGGCTCATACTCTCGCGTCCCGGTAGGCTTACCAGGCCGAGCTTCCGGTCCCTCTTGTTCTGGCGCAACCCCAGACAAAGGACTAAGACTCCTCGTGAGCCCGAGGGCCGAGGGGTGCCTCCTGCACTGGCTGGCGAACCAGGCAGAGGTCTAACATTTTCGTGTGCCTAAGGGCCAAGAACCATACAGCCCTCTTGTCCGCGGAATGCTAGACAATGGCTTAATTGTCCCCGTGTTCTGGCGCAGAGTGCTACCAGACCGGGTGTAATTCGGTCCCTCTGGTTCCGGACGTTCCTAGACCAAGGACTAAGACTCCTCGTCTGCCTTAGAATAAGGCCGAGGAGTGCCTCATGCGCTGGCTGGCTACCACGCAGAGGCCCCTACTGTCTTCCCCGTGTGCCTGAGGGCCGGGGATTGCAGTGCCCTCTTGTCCGCGGAATGCTAGACAATGGCTTTATCCCTCGCGTCCTGGCGTAGCGCAGGCCGAGCCTTGGATCCCTCTTGTTCTGGCTGAACCCCCAGACAAAGGATCACCCTCTCCTCGTGTGCCCGAGGGCCGAGGAGCCTGGAGGTCAAGCTCACCGTCCTCGTGGGTCTACGGACCGGGGACTACACACACCATCTGTCCGCCGAGTGCTAGACAGTGGTCATTCGGTCCCTCTTGTTCTGGCTGACTCCCAGACAAAGGACTAAGACTCTGCGTGTGCCTGAGGGCCACGGAGTACCTCTCGCTCTGGCTGGCGACCAGACAGAGGAAGACTACCATTCCTCGTGTGCCCAAGGGCCGAGGATTACAGGGCCTCTTGTCCGCGGAATGCTAGACAAAGGCTCTCTTCTTTCCACCTGCTGGCACAGACACTGCGCAGGGTTCGGAAATTATGGGGACGTAGGTAGTCTCGTTCCCCATAGCGTTCTAGACGCGGCTCGAGTTCCCGGAAGGGAACGTCTCGGGTTACGTATGTAACCTTAGCTCCCTGAGGGAACGAGACGCCGCGTCTCGGACCATAATTCCCGCACCCTGCGGCGCTCGCTTCATTCCTAAAAGAGCTGCCGCCGGCTTCAAACGCACGCGCTTTATACTTCTCGGTCGATGACGTCACCGCGCCTGTGACGTCACTCCCGTCATTTCATTGGTTGTAAGACATGATTCAGAGTGCGGCCCGCCAATGTCGTTTCCCCATAGCGTTCTAGACGCGGCGTCTCGTTCCCTCAGGGAACTAAGGTTACATACGTAACCCGAGACGTTTTGACAATATGGGACCTTTAAAAGTAATGTTTACACCTGTTTAAATACACACACACACACACACACCCACACTCAAACATTTTTACTAAAGAGGAAGAGATGGAATTATGTGATAGCATTTTATAGATTATATTTTCATTAGCATCAGCATAACGATCTTGTTTACCTTGGAAGTTATGGTTTGTTTACCTTACAAGTCTTGTTATCCCACAGAACAGGTTCTTCTTGCAAGCATTCAAAAAGTATTTCTCCAAATGTTGCTTCATTTTTAGAGAAAATTCACTGGTCATTTCTCATCTTAAAACAGCTACTCTAGTATTATCATCTAATAGCTAAAATGACTTATTCAAAGTTTTCAGAAGTGTTTATCTTTTAAACTCTACTTTAGTTAACTTACTGCAGATTTATTTTAGTGTGTCATAGAGTAAAAAAAAAAATTAGTGGCAAATTTTTGCATTTCATAAACAAATAACTAATGAACAGGTTATGTTAATCAATTATTATTGTATTTCAATTAGACTTACTTAATTAGTGAATAGTTCAGAGCCATTGATTTCATAACTTTCTTAACCAAGTCATTTTCCAAAGTTCATTTTGAAAAAACCCAGGTACTCTTTCTCTGTAACTGCTCGTACTGTATCAAGTTTCATGGCAGAAACTGAGACTGTTCCATCTGTTCTATTCATGTCCCATTTATCATTTTGAATATAAATACTGTAGTTTTGGAGAAAGCGGGGCTTTGCATAGAATGGCAGCCATATATTTACAATTGCCTCCAGCAGGGGCTAATTTAAAAACACTTAATCCATTATTTATCTATTATTCCGACCATTAGAGACACTCCCCTCTCTGACATATTGCCACCATTTTAAAACTACAGTTCAAAAGCAAAAATGTTTTATGCATAAATGTCAGAATCTGCAAAATGTTAATGCTTAAACAAAAAAAAAAAAGAATTAAGTATTAAAAGTCAAAAATATGTAAACATTTAAGATTCAGGGTAATTTAAATTACAGTTTTTCTCAATTGCTTAAACACATTTCTTGAAATTATGCCTACAACACAGTTTTACACACTGATGAGATAAATTCAAAACAATACTACGAAAACAATACAAACAAAAAACTTTTCACATGATGAACACAACAAATCTATGCCTTTGCAAGTGTTTTATTCCTTAATTTAATGTACCGTAGAGTACAGTACAAAACAGCAAACTACAACAAAAATAATTATTCTGCCCAGAATCCTGTCTTTAGTCTGGGACAGGCCAAAGAACCTCTTCAGCATCACAGGCTAAATTAGCCCTGGCCAGGCAGCAGGGGTCAAATCTTCTTGCATGCCTGATCCATCCCTGGCACTCATCAGCCAAAATATATGACACAGCTTGTTTTTTTTCCCTTGCCCTTCCTCTGTCTCCTCCATGTTGTCGTCGTAATCATCCTCCTTCTTCTTCTCCTCTTCTTCATCTTCAAAATTACACATTACTGTATGTGGGATACTGATTCAAAAAGACTGGATAGGATTCACAGTTACACTTGTACTAGTGGTCTGACAATTTTTTTTTTTTAAATAAAATAAAAACGCATTACGACGTGTAAGGTGAAAAAAAAATTATAAAGTCCACTGTCAGAATTTGTAACTCCTGCGTTGTCCTCTGTCTATATATGCTTTCCAATTGAAGGTTACAGTTTTTCTCAATTGATTTGGCACATTTTTCGAAACAGTCTTAACATTCTCTAAACTGTGAGTGCAAATGTCACAACTGTTTGCAGGAACTTTAAAACTTTATAGCATGTCTGCAAAATGTAGTTACTCACCCAAAACATTTAATTCATGCTTCAAAACCTAGTTATTGAGTCAATAATTTGGCCAAGGCCACCAAAATTTAAAGTATTTTTGTCATTGTGTGAGTCACACTGGTCAAAATGTTTAGTTGTTTTTTCACCACAATAGTCAACCATGAAAATTAAGGGTTTTTATACAAAAATCTCATATTTGTTGAGAAAAGTCAATAGTATGTAAAAAAAAAAAAAAAAGTCTATGAACTTTTTTATTTGTACATTGTTTATTTTTGTACTTCATGTGTATATACACAATACAAGTGTATTACTGTACATGTAAAGTAACTGACAAGAGTAACAAGATTTCACTTTACATTTCATATTTGTGTATTACCACAAATACACAAAAACAACAAATAACATTCATGGGGGAAAAAAACAAAAACAAATTATTCTTGGTGGATATCTTGTCGCTCACATTGGTCAGGCCAAAGATTTTCATCAACATGACATCTGATGTTTTCCATTGCCACACACCATGGGAAAAATCTCCTTGAATGCCGCACCCATCCCCTGCAATGGTCAGCTGTGATGTCCTCACATGCAGCATTCATGGCATCCAACAAAGACATCTGATTTTGTGGTCTATGATCATACACCTTCCACCTCCATGCTGAAAAAAACTCTTCTATTGGATTTAGGAATGGAGAGTATGGTGGAAGGAATTCCGCTGTTATCCTTTCATGTGCAGCAAACCAGTCCCTAACACTGTTGGTTCGGTGGAAGCTGACATTATCCCAGAAAACAACATAATTAGGCAAATGTGGTCTAACTAAACCTCTTTCTTGTTCTGGAATCAGGGCCAGTGCGAGCCAGTGCTAAGAGCGTGCCGGGCGGGTCCAATGGCCTCGAGTCTCAAGCACTCGGCCAAAAGTAAGCTGCGTTTCCACTATCGGGCCAGTAGCCTCGCTGCGCAAACCTAAAGCCCGCCCTTTACACACCTCATTGGATCAAACGTCACGAAACCCCTCCCCTTTCAGCAGGGAGACTGAAAGTAAGTCAGGTAGGCCACCATAGTGTGATTATCGAACGAACAAAATGGAGAGAGCCGAAGCGGCTGTTTGTTTGCTCCTTTCGGTGTTTTCTTGGTGGAAGATGAGGCAGCGAAACCCAGATGCGAAGATGGAAGCTTATGTTAGCTGCAAGGCGAAAAAAAGAACAATACAGCGACGTAGAAACCGGATTCAGCAAATGCAGAAACGCCTTGTAATGTTGGCGATGTCTGTTCTGATGCAAGAAATGCTCTGCAACAGTTGTTAATGCAGCAGCAATATTTGTAATATATTAATTAATAAATCACGTGAAAAGAAGCTTTGTTTTTATGACCTACACACAAATCTTTCGTCTAACTTGGTATTACATCAAACAAAATGTTGCATACTATCTACACACTACTGCAAAAAATAACTACACAGTTGTACTTTTAGTATAATCTTTTATGCCTTTATTTAGGTACAGATACAGTGTATGTTAATATGTTATCAAGGTGTGTTGGTGAGTTTTTTGGGGGTTCTTTTGGACGATGTAAATCAACTATATCATTTATAGGATCTTATTTGCATTTGTCCAAATTTAAATAAGAGTAAATACTCATCAGACATGCATTTAAATAATGTTTTCATCACATAGTTGTCTGTAACAACAGTTAATAGTGTAACTATTACTGAATAGGACCTGATTTACACAGGACACAGAAGGTGCCCCATCAGATAACCATTTAAGTAATGTGCCCATCAAAACTGCATTCCCATATCAATATCTGCCTAATGTAAGTGTCTTTTCTGGGCACCGCTTTGTCCATTGTCCGTTTTTATGGCTTAGTACTGTGCCCGCAAGTTCTTTAACTTGTCTCGATTTTAACTGGATATTTAGCTTTGCGAGTTCAGCAACGATGTATTTTATCACGTCTTTATTTCTGCAGATGCCGTCAAACTGGCGTTGTACATTGTCCTCGGCCCAAATGCTTAGAAGAGCCCTTGTATCTTCCACAGACCAGTACTGACGATTCTCCATTTTAAGTTTTTGAGTTCTTAGCACGACGTAATACAGCGAAATGCGCATCTTACCGCAGACACACTTTTACCTGACTGCACGCTTACAAGAAATTAACATAAACTCCGCCTTTCACGCCTCAAGCCCCAGCTGGCCCGCTTTGGCCCAAGGTTTTCGTCGGGCCGAAAAACCCGGGCCAATGGCCCTGAGGAAGCACCGACGAGGCACGATCAGGCCCCGGAAGTGACAGTGGAAACGCGACTGGCCCTGGCACGCACTAGCACGCCCGCTTTTGGCTCGACAGTGGGAACGCGGCTAATGTAATATTGGCCCCACGCTGGCCTGGTGTTTCAATTGTGGCTCGAGATTGCGATCTCGTCTCCGGCCTTTGGATAGATTAAACCCAGCCTCGTCCACAAAAACAAGAATGTGGGTCGTTTCATGTACTTCTAACTCCATGATTCTCTATGACGAAACACAGAAAAAAATGTAACAGTAAATGTATTTTCTTATGGGTTTCTGAAACTTACAGTAAACTAATACAGGCATCTTAGAAATACAGGAAAACTCACTAAGTTCATGCCAATGGTTTACCTTTCATACTCTTTCACTGTTCCTCTCAAATGGCATCTTATAGAACTGTTTCATAGTCATCTGATGTCTTTTTAAAACTCTGTCTATGGTGGAAATGCTGACAGAATTTATATTTGCAAAGACATTATTGTCATTTATGATTGCACTTTGGATCTCTCTTAGCCTGATGGAATTGTTGACTATGACCATGTTGCAAATTTCTTGTTCTTGCAGTTGGTTAAATACTGCTGCTCTGCCACCAGCGCGAGGTTGTCGTGCAGTTCTATAGAATAAACAAATAGACTTGCATTTACCTTTACAATATTGTTGTTTATACTGTAAAAATACTTTACATACTGTAAAACAAAAAAATACATATTTACCTGTTTTCCCTACGAAAGGTTTGCACAATTGATGACACTGTGGACCTGTTTACATTAGGCTGTACTCTTCGACCAGCCTCTGATTCATATTAGAGGTAATTTGCAATTAGATTGCGATTGCAATTAGAGGTCATGTGCCAATTTAGCAGAAATTACAAACAATGTCAATGTCAGATATATTTTAGAATATACATTCATGTATACTAATTATGATAATTGAATAGATCGTTTTGAATGTGATGGCTTACACAATAAAAAATGTCTGAGAAGTTCTGAAGTGTTTGACAGTGTAAGTTAGAATTGAGTCATCAGTTTTGATCAACAAGCCATATGCAATTATTTGTTGTCCAAACTGCAGACAGTTGTATGTAGCCTACTCTTTGCACACATGTGCCAAAGCATTTGCAATTTGCTCAAATCAATAAGAAATTCCAATCTGATGTGAAAAAGAAGCGAATTGTTCAAAGATCTGAACTTAATGTTTTGGGAAATAAAATAATAATTTGAGAACTGAGCCAAAGCAATTGAGAAAAACTGTAATGAGATGTACCTTTGAGCTATTTCAGAGAATTTATCATTGGTTGATCTATATTATCTTCATTAGTGAAAGTCAAGATACACTTGAATGATTCATTGCAAATTTACAGAAAATCTAATAGAAATGTGTAGAATATATGAAAAAAATATTTGCATTTAGGTAATGACTTATACAATTAGCTAATGACTTGATGTTTTGAGGGGTTAGACTATTGCACAGAGAACTATCTAATAAATTTTGAGCAACATGAAAATAGCAACTGAGAATGTAGGAAACCGCAGACAAATGTATATAATTATTTGTATGAATGTACCAAAGCAATCGCAACTTGATCAGAATAATGAGAAACTTTTTATGATGTGCACAAGAGACTAGATGATGTGGATGTTGAACGAGTAATTTTGACTAGGGTTGCACGATAAATCGAATGTGATTACGAGGCGCGTTTAGTCAACGAAGCCGGTACTTTGATTAGTAGTAAATCTCCATCACGTGCGTTCCGCTGGAGCGGCAATTAATACACAGAGACGTAAATCACTGACAAGCTACGCCAAATCGCGCTCCAAATCTAATTAGATTTTGCGTGCGATTTGGCGTAGCTTGTCAGTGATTTACGCCTCTGAACACTCCAGTTGAACGCACGTGATGGAGATTTACTACTAATCAAAGTACCGGCTTCGTTGACTAAACGCGCCTCATAATCGCATTCGATTTATCGTGCAACCCTAGTTTTGACAATTTCATTTCCGATCTGAGAAATGCACCAAAGTGACTGAGAAAAACTTTAAGCTGACTTTGGCCATTTTATCTCCATCGAAGGTTTTGATTGGTGTGTGCTAAATTTTGACTCCTAGTGTTTCCACTTGGGTAATTGTGTGCTAATTGAGCTCAAACTTCGCAGACTTGAGTGAACAATATTGAATGCTAGTGCTTTCTAAATGACCACATGGTGTAAGCACTGAGAAATGTAAGGATTTGTGTGTAGAGTTTTGCAGTAACAGTTTAATATAACTCATACATTTTTGAAATTTTAGTTCAAAAGACTAGTTATAGTGTTTTAGCAATTGAGAAAAACTGTAAAAGGGTTATGACATGAATTTTTAATTATTTTAATATGTTTCTTGAGGTTCACTTATAATGTTAATAAAGTTTTCTGCACACACATTCACACGCACACACAAAAACAAATATTGAAGCGGAAAAAAAATATTATTGACAACTCTTGTTCTGGCGCTCTATCTGAAATCATGCGTTTATAAGTAAACTTTAGATACGCCCAGAATAAACAATGCCTAGACATGCAACAAAAACAGAAAGTGCAAAAAAAAAAGTGTGTGATTGTCTGTCTGACTCTTAAAAAGGGTATAAATGAAAGATATACGGTTGATGCTGGTGGTGTGTCCTTGAGTTTCAAATACATTTCAGATTGAACCAGTTGGATTGCTGAATTACAAGTTCAGGCTCACAAGATTATTCTTGTTGTAGGTAAGTGTAACATGCTACAAAAATGTGTCCTGTTTTATGTATATATATATATATATATATATATATATATATATATATATATATATATATATAAAGCGCTATTTTTAGCAACAAATAATTTTTATTGCCACAGTGCTTAATTTCAGGAAGAAAAAGGTGTCAAAAAAGACATCTGTGATGAAAATCATGTAGTTTGTTTCGTTAAATATTTATGTGGCTTTGTAAGATTTTATTTAAATATTGCAATATGAAAAATGTTTTTCATTCATTGTAGGGTCATGTCCAGGCTTGAGCATTTCCTGAGCATCTGATGTTGAGATACTGAACATTTCCTGAGACCATAAAACAGGAGCAGTCCAAAACTTAATCAAATTTACCTTATTGTGTGCTGTGTAGAATTTAGAATATGCCTTCAGTTAATGAAATGTGTGGTCCATTTATAAGCAAGCTTGAGAAAGAAGCTTGGTCCTTCTCTATTCCATTGAGCATTTTGTTAATTCCTTTGGAGGCTTTGATTGATAAAGATTTTTCATGCCCGTGCAATGTTCAGAAGAATGCACAAATAGCAGTGTACATTTTTGTTGCACCTTGTTTTTTTGTTTTTGCTTCAATGTGTATACTTTCAAAGCCAATTAAATGTAAACCTCAGTGTGATCCTTATAAAATAATCAAAAAGTTGTTTCTTAGCCTGATTCCACCTTTTGTGTGGATCATGCTTGTACTCCTTGATGGTGATTATGTTGCCTGTCAGAAAACAGACTGGGATGGAATATATGTTTCAGATGATCATCTACATTTGCAATGGTGTAAACCTATTGCTTCAGTTTCAGGAAAAAATGACACCGAACTACAAGTTCAAACTCTCGGCTTCATTGCTGAATCACAGGTAAGTCATATATACTTAAAGAAATAACGTTGTCTTCAGAATCCTTACATAAAATAATAAAATAAAAATATTTGGGAATAATAACAAGGAATAATACTATTATAGCAGTTGTGTTTGGACTTTGTACTATCTTAATGTACTGTTTTGTTTTTCTTCTAGATGAATGGTTTTATTATGCTCCTTTCATTGAGCATTGCAATAATACCTATTCTTATCTTTTACTACTGCTGTGATAAAGAAACACAATCTACTGAACAGACTGAGACAGGTAGTTTTAAAGGTACTTTTGTTTTCCGTAGACATCAAGCAATAAGTGAGGGAGAAATTTCCTCTGCACCACTGATGGAATAGAAGCAGTAAAAAAACTAATTGTAATCTTTGGATTGGGTTCATATGTATAGTTAAATACTATACATGTATTTAAGTGTTAAGTGTATATCTGTAAATATTTCTGAGTTTTGGTTTCTTTTTTCAACAATTCTATGTATTAGACACATGCCTAAAATTGATTGACTATAAAAACTGTTGACCTATTAGCATGGTATGTTGTCACAGTATATATAGGTGATATGTTAGGTATCAGGAACGTTTGAATATGTTAAGAATAACATTTTGTTTCAAATTCATATGAAGACAAATTAAGAGAGTGTCTAGACTGATTTCTGTGGTTGATATCGCTTTTATTGACGGTTCTGTTGTGATTCATTTTAGATTTCTTAATCATGTGTTACTTTTATTTTAAATCTTGTGAACCATTAAACCAGCTGCACCAATAAGACTTTTGTTTGCCTTTTAATCAATTTCAGATTTTTAATGTTAATCTTAAAAAAATTATACTTCCAGAAATCCATATATCCCACGATGGACATTCAGCAGGTGGGTGGGGTCTAGGACTGTGTATCAGCAGCAAAGTCACAAAATGATACGTATCCAGATATAGAGGCCATGATACAATACATATCACTGCATACTATGGGGCCATTGCTAACTATTGGAAAAGCAGGCAGTGTTTCACGTTTGATGGTAAAAGCTTTATGAAAGGCAGTTACTGTGAATTAAACATTTAGATGAAACACTTATTCTGTGTAGTGAAAATTATATTTTGTTATTGTGTGTATTGTACTAAAACAATTGAAAATATGATGAAATGTTTAAAAGTGCACTTTTGATGATTTGTTGTAAGATTAGTACTAAGAGTTTTGAAAATGCATTACTTGCTTGTGAAAATATTACCAAACCAATTTAAAAAAACTAAGCGACTCAGCTATGCTTTAATGCAACCTCCCATCTTTTCTTTTTTTATCAAAATGTGCTTTATACCTTCTCATCACTTATTTGGCAGTCAAGCAATCAAAATTTATTTAACATTTCAAAACACATTCTTATGATATAAGCTGGATGGGTACATCACTAAATTAATGATGAACTGACTTTACCTGAAACTTGAGTGTTTACTATTGTCCCTTTGATCGGCGTGGTTAAAATCACTAGATAAATAAAGGTGACTTGACTCGCATGGACCTGCATGTTCACTTCTCTGGTAAAAAAGAAAAGAAAAGAAAAAACTTGAATCGATGGGCAGGGCTAAACAGGCAGCGATGACGATCTTCTGCGGAGATGGTGCTTATCTACACTATTACTGTCAGTATTTTGGTCCTGTTTTGCCCCCATTTCTTCCTGGTTTTCCTTATTTGGTCGTTTTTCCTGTCCTTTTTTAGTTAACTGATTATTCCACCCACCTGTGTTTGTAATTATTCTGTGTATATTAATTCATGTATGTTTCTAAGTTCTTTGTCCGGTCTACTTACTTACTTTACGATTATCCCGGACTACTTTCTCCCTGCAACCACAGTGTGACAATTACATCATACAATCGATATTTCCAAAAGCTGTCTTTTTGGCGAACCAACTTCAGTATAAGCTGTTATTAGACTAATGATGAGGTTTTGAGTTCTTGAAACACGTTAGGCCTGATTATCTCAATAGCACAATTCCTGTTAGCTGTAGTGTATTTACAGTTATCTACTGTTATTGGTACACTATTTTCCTATTTAATACTGTAAAGCTGCTTTGACACGATCTGCATTGTTAAAAGCACTATATAAATAAAAGTATAAAAAAGGTGACTTACTAAAGGTGACTTGACTTGCATAGACCTGCATGTTCGCCTTCTTTCATGTATCTGAACATCACTGCAGTGCACCCATTCATGGCAACTGTGTTCTTTACCGGTGATCCCTTACCAAAAAGTATACTTCAAGTTTATTTAATGAAGTATACTTAAGTCAAGTTAAAGTATATTTTTAAGTATTCTTTATGTAGTAAGTATACAAATATCAGTGTACTAGTAGTACTGGTCCTTCTCAAAATATTAGCATATTGTGATAAAGTTCATTATTTTCTGTAATGTACTTTCATATATTTTAGATTCATTACAACACAACTGAAGTAGTTCAAGCCTTTTATTGTTTTAATATTGATGATTTTGGCATACAGCTCATGAAAACGTCTAGGTTACGAAGGTAACCCACGTTCCCTGAAGGAGGGAACGGAGACGTTACATATGGGAATTCGCTTATAATCCAATCATCTCCGAGCCTTATAGAAAAGGCCAATGAACATTGGCGAGTGGTATTTGCGTGCCGAGCCACTCCCCCGTACATACGGGTATATAAAGTGGCTGCACGCACACTCATTCAGGTTTTCGCTGAGGAAACCTTCGTAACCTAGACGTTACCTTCGTAACCTAGACGTTCCCCTTCAGTCAAATCACTTCGACGTTACATATGGAAACAGACCCATGGAACAGGCCACGACCCTGACGCCGCGTTACGCACAACGCCACGTGCCGGCAGGTCTTTTCAGACGTGTCCGCAGGCGGCTATTGTACACGTAACCTTCCCAACGCCCTGAGGGCCAATAGAGGGGGCCCCACAGGGATGCCAGTTGTACTGAAGCAGAGGTCGGGGGGCGGAGCACATGAACTTATCTTTACATGTGGAATAAAGTAAATTCAATATATCCATAAGTCTTTAGGGATACACAAGGAAAACAGAGGCCTTCTGGCTGACCACTGGAAAAAATATAAATATATTACCACAACCTGCGGGGCGAAGGAGACCCGGCAGGAGCACAGTAGGAACTACTCCGCATCTAGCCCTGACTGCGGGGCATGGAGGACCCAGGGTTCACCAAGGGGCTACATCCTGGGGAATAGTGCACAGATCCTCATGGGAATGGCGCAGCAAACCGACACCAGCCGACCTCTCGCTCACCTGAAGTCCTTATGTTAGGACACGGGAGGAGACGGCCTCTACGCGAAGGTTATAAAACCTGGCGAAGGTATTCGGTGTCGCCCAGCCCGCAGCTCTACAGATATCTGCTAGTGAGGCGCCATGAGCCAACACATAGAATGAGGCAACACTCCGTGTGGAGTGGGCACGAATACCTAAGGGGCGTGGCTGTCCCTGATAAAAGTATGACAGGGAGATGGCATCTACCACCCAATGAGCCAACCTCAGTTTGGAGACAGCATTTCCTTTCTGCTGAACTCCGAAGCAAATAAAGAGCTGCTCAGTATGTCTGAAGTGCTGAGTGCGGTCTACATATATGCGTAAAGCGCGAACTGGACACAACATCACAGAAGCAGGGTCTCCTCCAGGGGCAGAGCTTGCAGGTTCACCACCTGATGGCGGAAAGGCGTGGTGGGAACCTTGGGCACATAGTCGGGCCGGGGTCTCAGGATAACGTGAGAATCGCCGGGACCGAATTCTAAACACGCTTCGCTGACAGAGAAAGCTTGTAGGTCCCCTACCCTCTTAACGGAAGCCAGGGCAGTCAGGAGCCCTGTCTTAGTGACAGGAATTTTAGCTCGACTGAGGCCAGTGGCTAGAATGGGGCATCCCGCAGGCCCTGAAGGGCGACAGAGAGGTCCAAAGAGGGTATGGAGGTGCGGTCTGGGAGGATTCAACCTCCTGGCACCTCTGAGGAACCTCATGACCAGTGGGTGCTTACCTAGGGATGCTCCATCTACTGCATCGTGATATGCTGCGATAGCAGCAACATACACTTTGAGAGTCGAAGGGCACAGCCTGCGCTCCAACTTCTCCTGCAGGAAGGAAAACACTACTGCAATCGTGCATCTCTGTGGATCCTCTCTGCGAGAGGAGCACCAGTCAACAAATAGACCCCATCTCAGTGCGTAAGCCTGCCTGGTAGAGGGAGCTCAGGACTGAGTGATAGTTTCTATCACGGCCTGTGGAAGGCCGGAGAGGTCTGCAGGTGCCAATCCGTGCCCTTTGCAGGGAGGGACTGCCGCGAGGGAACGGTTACTAAGACCTTAGTCCGGGTGGGCCACTCTCGTAGCGCAACCAACAAGACTTACTCCTCGTCCTCCCTGGACTTGCACAGTGTCTGTGCAAGGAGGCTCGCTGGGGAAACGGCGTACTTGGGCTCCGGAGGTCAGCTGTGTGCCAGTGTTACTCTGAAAAGAGGCAGCTGGCAATGGGAGGAATCGGGAAGGCGAGCAGGTGTGGCTGGGCCTAGCCGATATAGCTCCAAACTAGCTGCAACGTCACGGGGTGGAGTCGCCATTCTGAAGGGTGGGTGGACTGCCGTGGGAACCGATAGGCTGCACGGTTGAGTTTCCCTGGCTTCATGTGAGTGGCAAGTGGCAAAATCTGCCACGTTAGACTCCGTGGGAGCAGATGGTGGACGAGCTGTAAGCGTCCGTCGCACACGGCATCTCAACCCGTGGTAGGCCACGGGCTGACTAGTCGGCAATAATGCGGGAAAACGCCAGTCCGGAGTGAGCCGAGATGCCATGCCCATCATGGGACTCGATTGTGCTGAAGCGGTCTCACATGAAACAAGCTTAGCGGCAGTGCGGCATGTGTTTTGAGAGGGACCGCTGTGTTATGCCTGATTAAACTCAGGCACTACAGCACTGACTGCGCACTCTTGGTAGTAAGGCGACCGAGTCGGGCTCCCGACCGAGGAGAGAGATCCTCTGGACTAGGCAGAGTTTGCTCTTCCCTCGGTTGGCCTGAAGGACCAGATGGCAGGGGTGCCGAAGCACCGGGTCCCTGGATTCGCACAACGGAACTCGCAAGTGGGCTGCAAGGCACCAGTCGCTGAGACGGTTGGAAACGTGAATCCCTGTCTACCGAAGAGGGGAAAGGGGAGCTCCCGTGGCCTAAAGAAGGCGAGGAGGAGGGGCTGGCCAAATGGAAGCACCTCGCACTGATGCGCTCGACCCCCGGGATGGACCGCAGAAGGGGTGTGTGCCAGGGAAAAATCGAGACGCGGCAGTGGGTGCCCTTCAGGCGGATGGCTGCAACCCAGCCCTGGAGACGGAAACATACTTGTATGTACTTCGTCGTGAGCGTCTGTGCCGACAGCCTGAGAAGGGACCGGGACAGAGCTCCATCCAGGAGGGGTGTTAACCCACCACTCTTTCTGGGCACGTTGAAGTAGGGACTGTAAGACCCTGACCTCATCCCGGCTGGAGGGACAGGCTGGGTCGCGTCATTCGCAGGCAGGACAGAGGCACGCATGCCCGAATGAAGAAAAATGTAAAGGGTACCTCTGAACCTGGGCGGACGCCTGGTGAGCTGAAATGCAAAGCCGGGCCGTACCGTCCGTATCAACCACCGTAGTGGTATCAAGGGAGTGTTGACCGACGTGACCGTGGTGGGGCAGCCTAGGGGGAGACAGGGAAGGAGACTGAACCCAGAAGGATATACGTCCTGGAGTAGAGTCTAACTGCACTAAACAGCGCTTACCTTCTTCCCTAGTTCCCGCGCTGGCGACAGAGGGCTCCGAGTCCAGTTCCGAGGAGTGTAAATGCTGCTCCGGAAGGGAACTCGAGGCCGAGATCCCAGAGGTGAGAAACTAGCTCTTTCTGTAAAGTATAAAGTGGCTCACGGCCCTCCACTGGGAGCGGGACGTCGATGTCATCGTCCCCTGAAGAGCAGTCTCCATCCCCTCTGGTTTGCCCGCCTCAGGGACGTATCACAGCTTTCTTGCGGGTGTTTCGGGCTGGTCCCTGAGCTGGGGGCAGCGCCGATTTCTTGCGGCTAGCTCTGTTTTTTTTGTTTTTTTTGGTCAGAGCTATCGATGTTGCAGCCGCAGGGCGCCCTCGGCGACGGGCAGGCGGAGGCTGAGCCACCAGCGGCGGGATGGAAGCTTTGCGGCGGGGCAGGCTGCGCCTCCGTCTGCCTTTGTACTGCCGAGAACTGTTGGACAAAGTCCTCGGCAGTGTCGCCGATTAGGCCACTCTGGGAGATGGGAGCGTCGAGAAAGCGTTGCCTTGTCGCCATCTGCCCCATAGGTGTTGCTCCTGGGCCACAGCCGTGGACATCACCTGACCAAGTGCCCGCGCCACGACCCTCGCTGTCTAGAGGGCGAAGTCGGTGGCAGTGCGGAGTTCCTGCATAGCGCCCTGATCAGGACCACCCTTGTGCAGCTGTTTAAATGCCTGGGCTTTGTAGACCTACAGGGTCGCCACAGCTTGCACGGCCGAGGCAGCCTGGCCAGCGGCGTGAAGAACGCGGCCCGCAATGGCGGACGAGCGCCCACACGCCCCGGACGGGAGATGCAGCCGACCCCGTCGGGTGGCAGCGCCGCGTGGGCAAAGGTGCACCACCACGGCGCGCTCGACCCGCGGGATCGACTCACATCCCCTGGCCACCCCGCCATCAAGGGTGGCGAGGGGAGAGGAGCTGGGCAGCGGGGTTTTTTTTTTTTTTAAATGGTGCCCGCCACATTTTAACCAGCTCCT